>NW_012026842.1:725661-743893 GCF_000956235.1 Wasmannia auropunctata | reverse complement strand
TTTTTTTTTAAAACGGCTCAATATTTGAATAGTTTATTTAAAATATTTATTTAAAGTTGTTCAATATTAAATTTTCTTAATTCTTTAGTTGCATTACGCAATTATAAATTATCCAACATAATACAGGCCGATTTCTCAAAACCGACGAAGTCGACGACCGTTGTCGCAAAAATCTGACGTTGTCTAATAACGTTTCAGCACATCACCGGCTCTTGTCCGTCGACCCGAGTGAGAAAGCGCAAACAATACATGAAAATATCAATATCACATGCATGTAAATGTCATTAATATCAACAATGTAAGCATGACGGAGTCGCACGACCCGTTTAAACGTTCATCTATATCCCAACGTTCTACACTGTATCAAAGGTTTAATATTCTTTTTTTTTTCCGAAACGGCTGTAATGAAAAAATCGAGATTTGCGTGATTAATTAGCAACTAAACAGGAGATAATTTTTACGCAAGTCCCATTCGATTGTGCTGAAGAGGCTGATTATTCTCTTTTCCGCGACGCTGATTGGTTCTCTCGCTGCGCTAACTTAGTGAGCGGCTGTCATTACATTGACTTTTGACAGTTGTATGTATTAAGGTTGATGTATAATTATAGTCAATTATAGTAAAAAGTAAAAGTGCAATTAAATAGCGCGCGTCTGTAGTGCTATATAGTATATTCTGTAAATCTCATGAAGAAACAAGCGTAATATTATAAACAGAAAATGAAGTGATCAATAAAAAATTCCACGATGTGCAAATTGCGGCACGCGTCGAATACGAGCTGATGAAAGAGAAATCAGAACACGATCATTTCCCGATCTCAAACATGATCCCCCCCCCCTCTCCAACAATCGCGTCCTCCCGCGTGACGAGAGCCAATTTCCGCCGCGGCCGCGCTTCCATCATCTAATTAGAGCGAGAGTTTGCATTACGCGAGTTTTATTTTGCAAACGTACCTCTCAACGACCGAGGTGCGACGAGGCGGCATTAAGTCAATTCTCGTCGTGAGGAAAGCTTTTCACGATGTGCGATCGTTTCGAAGGACGAGACGCGACGCGACGTAGGCGGACATCGGGCTTGGCCAGTGTAACGAGGCCACCTTATGTCAGCCACCCTCGGCGCGATGGGGTAGTCAAACAACCCCCTTCGCAGTTTACAGCCGTAATTAACTTCCCAGGTTATTAGCCCTCGTTCGTGGCGGCAGCGTGCTACTCTCCCCTTTCTTCTCTCTCTCTCTCTCTCTCTCTCTCTCTCTCTCTCTCTCTCTCTCTCTCTCTCCTCTCTCTCTCTCTTTCTCTCTCTCCCCCTCTTTCCAGTAGTCAGTCTCCCTCGACAGCCTTTCTCGCTGAATCCAACGGGCTCCGTCCGGCTGTGTCGGCAAGTTTATCACGGCGAACTTCTGCAAAGAAATGTTTTTAGGAGTTTCTGAAAGTCCAAGATGCGGGGCGGAAGCCATCGTATAATCATTCGGCGTCGCGCGGCAGAAAAAGAAAACGGGAGAAAAAAATTACACCTCGGATAACGAATGACTCTCGCAACTTCCTGGATCAGACGAAATGTGTACCTACAATCGCTCGAAACAGGCGGAATCGCTGCTTGAATTAGATTTTTTTTTCAATTAAAATTAATACATGTGTATTGCCTAACTCGAAATTTTACTGGACAGTTTCTTTAGTCTTGTTTAAGACGTATCCCGTGGTATCTTGTTTCCTGCTTGCGGCGAGAACGGACGGCATCTGTTGCATTTGCAGGCAATCGCCGACAGGTAGCACATTCTTCTAAAATTCATGACATTCCTTCCATTTGCGGCGCGAACTTTCGTATCTAGATTTCACCGAAGAATACTCCGTCGCCTAACTTTAGATAAGCCCGGAACTGAAACTACGCGGACATTTTAGTATAATTTAAGAGAGTTCCTCCGCGTCAGTTTCTACATCATTTGCTTACCATGGAAGAAAAGAACGTACTATAAAAGAATCATTTTTAAGAAATAGTTTCTTTGTAATTATTTGTTAGGTTTCGGTATTGATCAGCGCTCGTTTTATCGCGCCTCGCAAAGTATACCAGATTTATTTTGAAATTTCGGCAGCGTACAATATTCATCGATGTAATAAGTGTGTACACTCGCATTACTTAATTAAACAAATGCACGCCCTTTGAGTGATAACGAGGGCGCATAGTGGACAACAAAGGTAACATCATTACCTTGTATGAATTTGCGAATTGTAATTTGTAATTGCGAATACTAATTAATCGATGGACGAAACAATATTCCGTGAATTGCGAAATACATTTTTACTTAACGCAATCGTATATATTATTGCCGCATATATTATTTATTTTCAAGTTGCAGACAATGCAATTACAAAAATTGTCATATACTAAAATTTATTAATACTTTTACAATAACAACATACAAATGGCGTTTAATATAAATATCATAAATGCAATCTGAAAATAATATTTGAAAATTTTAGTCCGTTATATTCGCACACTGTGTTCAATGTAATGCATTATTTATGTATTTTATTACGTTTATATATATTTTGAAAATTGCTGCTATTTTTATTCGCTCGGATATTAAAAAACATAATACATGCCTTTGTTAGATTTCTTTATTACTATTTATGGGACTCTGCGAGCAGGAAAGGAGAAAAAGAGGGTAGAGCTCGAAAAGTGCGAATTTAATTTCGTAATGTAATGCGTATCGATATTACGGCAGCGATAACATCAAAGGGTTAAAACAGCACATAGAGCATATAGAGCATGAAAAGAGATATTTCTGATTTCCGCTGTAAAGCTAAACGTGACTTTGCGACGAGCCCCCGCGACAAAGTTCTATATACGTATGCATATATAGCTATATATAGCTCTTTAAAACTTCGCGCACAGCCGGACGATATCTCGGTAGATAGAAGCACATCCCCCGCGAACGTAATTCAAAGCCGTGGATCAAGTTCGCGGGAGGATCTTCCGTTCGTTTATGTGAATCCACTCCTTCTTTTTCTCTTAATAATTATGCGCCTCGTCGACGAAGGGCGTAGACCGGTCGTCGCAGCTCTTTCCGGCGATGAAGCGCCCAAGACACGGGGCAGGGAGGGGAAGTTCTTGGCCGCCTTGTCGTCGGCTCCTTTCGAAAACTTTGCCGAGTCCCGATGTAAACGGCTCCAAGAGCCGCCACTGTCTCGGCACATCATTACACGACCAGCGCACGCAGCGCCGGCCCGTAAAGGGAAAAGCCCGGAAATTCCCGCGAGAAAGAGGCGAAAGCGGCGGAGCGGTATTAGGCCGCGGGAAGGGCCTTTGAGTCTCGCCGTGTGGAAACACCGGCGAGCGGACGGAAAATGATTTTGCCGAACTAAGTAGTTCGCAGTAACCGGCGTCAAATTGTAATTTAAACAGTGATGCTCACCGCGCATAAAGTGGCAAAATTGGAGACGAAAAAGGAACGAGAGGAATGAGAAGACTATACGCGATGCTTTCGAAGGGAAAAAAATTTTGCTTTCGGAAATTACAGTAACTACACGGAAAGAACAATTTTGTTAAATCCAGATCTGAAAATAATTTTTGTTCAATAATCAAAATAATTTTGTGCAAAAGTCAAATTGATTGCTAGAATATCAAAACGTTTTATAGCAACGCTTATCAGTTTTAATATTCCAACAAATTATTTTGATGATTCAATAAAAAATTATTTTCAGATCTGTATTTAGCAAAATGTTTAGACCTTTCAACAAAATCGTGCTTTCCGTGTATAAATACAAGTACCATAAATACAAACTATAAATACAATACTCTATACACTCTTAAGCACGTATATCAAAATTGGAGGTACTCGTGTTGAAAAACCTTACGTAATTACAAAAAACATAAGTACCACAAAAGGAAAGAATGATTTTGCTGGAAGATCTATAAATTTTGCTGGATACAGATCTGAAAACAATTTTTGTTGGACCGCCAAAATAATTTTGTTGGAAAGTTAAAAATGTTTATCAATGATTTTGCTGGATACAGATCTAAAAATAATTTTGTTGGAAAGTCAAACTGATTGCTAGAATATCAAAATAATTTTGTTGGAAAATTGAAAATGTTTATCAAAATTATTTTTAGATCTGTATCTAGCAAAATCGTTCTTTTCGTGCTTGAAAAATATAGTATCTCGAAATCAAGAGTTCCCCTAAATGTATATACCTCCAGTCATCTAGTTATTGCGTATATATTTGTATAACGTAACGTCTCTTCAAAGAGAACTCCCGATTTCGAGGTACTTTATTAATGGTATTTATGTTCCTTGTAATTACGTAAGGGTTTTATTTTTTAACATGTACCTCCAATTCGATATATGCTCGAGAGCATGTAGATATAAGGCTAAGCGGGACAAATATTGCAAAAGTAATTATAAAGTTAGATACAATTATTGCGTTATCTTTTGGAATTTTCAAGTGATTCTCGTATAATTCATGTTGAATTAAGATCACGTCTATTTTCACGTCTATCTTGCCTGTCGCGCGCGGAAAGTCCTACCTCATTAAACTACGGATACTAATAAAATTCCGATTAATAATAAGTTTACTCCGTAGCTGCGCGAATACTTAATCATTACCTGATCGTAAATGAGTGAGTACTCGTGACACTGCAGAATTTTGGCCGGGGTATAAAGTCGAGAATTGAATTCCGCCGGAACGCGCTTTATCAAATGATCCGATTAATTTATAAGAGGAATTTCGTCAAAAACGCAAGCGCGCGGCTCCGCCGAGATCCGGTGTAAGTTATCGATCCCGCTCGCGCAGAGCGCGCGATACTTTGACCCTCATCAGCAGAGTACGAGCTTTAGCTCGCGTCGCGTGTCTCGTGCACCGGTAATTACGAGGGGGTAACGACAGCGCGCATTTTGTGCAAGGGTGGAGGGGGAGGGAGAGAAGGAGGAGGAGAAGGACCATTTCGCGGCAGGATTTCTCGCGCCCGATAAGGAACGAATGAAAATAACCGATAACACCGATATATATAAACACACCGCCGGAATACAAAATCGACGCGCAGTGAATGGCCCCGGCAGGTATTTACGTTTTCGGGAGCAGGAGGAGAGGAGGGGGCCGCCTTTCATCCGCCTGATCCGACGATCGCACGACGGAGTCTCAAGCGCCCGCCGCGGATAACATCGCGCCGCGGTTCTTCTCTCCTACGAGCTTCCCCGTGAATCGAATCACCGAGTTCGAGGGACGCCCGCCGACGGAGAATCGCGCTTTAAGCCGCGCGCGATCCCTTTTGTGTGTATACGCCGCGTTCGGTCGGTCTCACTCCTCCTCCTCTTCCACCCCCCCCCCCCGGAAGAGGAACGACGCGCCGGAAGGAAGGAAGGAACGTAAGGGTGAGGACGCGCTGATATTTATGAGCCGCCGGCGAAAAATGTTTCACAGATCCCCGGAGGCGAGATCGGCGGTGGCCCATTCACACCGATCGCGCCGCGCCACGTCGCGTCGCGTCCTTTCGACGCGCGGGATTGCTTATCCTCTCGCGTCGCGACGAACGGGAAAGAGAATTACGCCGCGGAAAAGAGAATACGCGCCGTCGACCTCCTGCCCGGCGTACAAATGTCGGGCAGGAAAGAAATGTCATTACGTCAATCCGAGCGTTTCATTATACGGCGACGCGTTCGCCGTTGAGGATCGGCCGGGACGCCGATAAACCCGCTCTTGACGGGGGGCATTTCCTGCGATATTTCCGCACGACATTCAGCTGTATCAACGATAAAATACAGATCGGGCGCGCGCGCGAGAAGCTAAAGAGAAAATATTTCTCTTGCATTTACCGTTGGTTCTTTAAGGTACGAAACGTACGGCAGTAAAGACAGCTCCGCGCGTATCGATACAATTGAAATTTTATCATTTTCATATATAGAGATCCACCGGTGACGTGCCTGTACGTCTTTATCGTGGATACTCGACATGTCGCGGATCTTATTGGCCATCGCGATCGATATTTACAACCGGTACATTTGTATATTGCCTTCTCCTCTCCGCTGTTATGTATTAACTGAAACCTCGTGTGCTGGATCGTGCAGCCTTGATGTGTCCATCGATAAGCTGCGGGCTTAGCGAAACTATGTATATACCGCGTGACAGATAACTGTTTTACTAAAGAATACCGGACGTATCCGAGGGTTTTCGCGCGAGGTCTTTAATTATCCAAGGTGCATAATGTTAAAATACCGCGGTCTCGGAGCATATATCCATGAATGGTATCTGTTTCAGAGATAATCACGTCTCACGTCGCGCGTGGATTTTCACCCTCGCGGACGGTGGTGCGCCCGCCGCCGCGCGCCGCGCCGCCAGCCCTCGGCAGCGTGTCCCACAAGCGCGAGCAATTAAAATAATTAGGAGGAATAATCTCGCGCGAGCGAAATAGCGTGTCGTGATGTGCTCGAGCCCGAGAGCGCGCGGGACGAGCGAGCGAGCGAGCGAGCGACCGCGGACGGCCATAATTAAAACGCACGGCAGTGGGTAATACACGCCGCACACTCTAATCCCGCGCCCGCATGCCGCCGCCTCCGTACACGCACTTTTAGAAACGCGAGTATGACTCGTGAATGACGGCTCTCTCCGCCATCGAGCACCATCAATCCTCGCTTTTCGTCCAACCGGCCGGGTTTTCTTAACCCTTAACCGAGCGCGCCCGCGATTCTCAATTAAAAAGTTATGCCCGAGTAAGCGGCCGCGGCACACGATGAAATCGAGAATGTGTAGCCTCGCAGCCTCGCAAACTTAATAATTTTATAAATATAAACTAAATAATTTTAATTTTTAGCCTAAAAAAAAGAAAACGAGCGAGGATTCCTTCACGATCGAGCGATCACTTCCGCTCACGTCATGTCAATTCATTAGATTCACCTCGGTCTGGCGTCTCGATAAAATCGCGAGTTTATAATCCCGCGATGAACGCACATTTCGCGCCGTGATCTCACGCCGTGGAACGCGGAAAAGGAAAACGACGATCACGCCGCGCATGGGAAATCCGAGCGGCGCGTGGATAATCCATCCATCGTTCGTCGATGTGGAAAAAATAATTCGTCGATTGCACGAGCGAGACGAGTGATAAATTGTATTCGGCGTGCAGCGAGCGCATTCAGACAACTCGGCTCGCCCGCGCCGTCGATTGACCGTCGTCGCGCGACGAAGCAGACTCCGTAACGCAGGGGCAGGAGAGGGGGAAGGGGGTTACCAGAGATATACGACACTTTAAATATACGGCAGTCCGCGCACAGCGCTGCTAATCGTAACGAGCATTGTGCACTGTGCAAATTGGAGGATCCTTAATGGGTGGCGCAATTAGCGATACCGATGCATGTGACGCACGCACGCACGCACGCACGCACGCACGCACGTACGCATGTACGTACACGCATGCACGCACTCACGCGTCACGGCCGCCGCCGCCGTCGCCGGCAGGTTCCGCCGGGTTGGTGTATCGCCGGTTGCTACGGCTGCTGCTGCTATATGGCTGTTACTACCGGCTGTACGTGTCGTGGTGCATCGGGCGTACCGAGGCGAAAAAACCCAATGATCGATGTATCGAAAATGTTTGCTCGCAATGGAGAGGCGGCGCGGCGATCCGCTCGGCCGTACGGCCGGCCGGAACGAACCGATATCGCTTAATGTGCCGACAGTAACTTCGCCCAATCTGTGTCATCGATCGTTACCGCCCGTTCGGCCTCGCGTGGATGCGCCGATAATTACGCGGATGCGATTCAAATAACCGAGATGATTGGCGCGAGGAAGGATATGTGCAAGTGCGCCTCGTTACTTGCGCACAGGTTGGCGCGCTCGCGTTCGCGGAGTATCGATGTCGGACGGAAACGAGCGGAGGCACATACGAAACGGATCGTTACGCCGATCTCCCCGCGTTTATATCCCGCGGGAGAATTTGTTACGGGAGCGATTCGAATAAAAGCGAATACTCTTCGTACGTCACGGGATTATCGTTGTAATTCACGATTGTTAAAAGATTCGTGTAGAACGGAGTAATTAATGCGTAAACAAAAATATTTGTTTCGACGAGTATTGGACAGTTGCAACAGTTTATTGAGTTTATTATTTAGTTATTTTTAACGTTATGTTGTTAACGTTGTTGAAATATTAAGGTGACATTGATGTATTTATTAATTGTCATTAAAATATTATGTTAATATAAAATATTGTTTTATTGGAAAATTTAGAATTAAAGTTAGATTTGGGAATTGTCACTCCTTCACTGTTCCTTGAATAAAGTTCCAATCAAATCGGTATTGGGGAAGCTAATTTTCAGATTAGCTTTATTTGAAGATATTACATTACATATTTGTTGATATACATGTTATAATGTATACAAATGTTGATAATCAAAAATGTTATTTTGTTATCAATAGTATATTAAGCTAGTTATTTAATCATTTCTAACATTATGCTGTTAACATTTTGCTGAAATTAGGACAATTGATTATTAACTGTTATCAAAATATAAAATGTTATTTTACTAGAAAATTTAGAATTATAATCAAATTTGGGAATTATCACCCCTCGATGAAGAATTCCAATAATTGAATCGAAATTAGGGGAGCTAATCTGCAGATTAGCTTTATTTGAAAGTGTTGATACACGTAACCGCAAATGTTATTTTGTTATCAGACAACGTTTACCGACAGTAACACCTGTTAGTTATCTAAATCGAATAATTCCCACATATAGCTATTTAACGCTGGATATTAAATTTCTTTATTCGGGAATTTAATATCGTATGTTCATTAATTCGCTGATTGTGAGATTAAATAATCACAGTTTAATCGAAATCTCATTGACTAGCTAATAGAAAATAGAAACTTCGTGATTTGAATAATTAAAACGCGAGAATAAGATAAATCTATAATTAATATAATAACGTGTAACTTATTATTTTAGTATAACATTTATTTTAGTATAAATATTATAACGGATATTAAATTTATGCTAGAAAATATTTAAAAAATTTTAGATATATTATTTAAATATTGCAGTAATTACGTAACATATGACAATGAGTGGATAACATGCGTTCTCTTTATTCAGTATTATAAAATGTTTTAAATTAATTTAATTTCTCTCAAATTTACTTCCTCTCTAGTTTAAATCTATATAAAAATCTATTATACATATATTCTCTTCCGTATATATCTGCATTTTTTATAACATCATTGATTTATTTAAAAAGAGGAGCAATTTATTTCCATAAAAGTTTCCTCATTCCTGTAAAGGATACGCTATAATGTCTCGTTTGAGACGAGGAAATATGCTTTATTAATAAAATATACACAGCGAAATACGCCCACCGCTCGTCTCTCCCGCACTTTAGTTATCAATGCTATGTTATATAAACAACGTGGCACAACGCTCACTATATATCCACTTGCTACCGAATGGTTCACATTCCATTAATACGCAAGCATTCAGGTGGTTCCAGTACATACACATTATTGCAGAAGCATGTCGGTTCGCAAGCACAAAGCATATAGATACGATGCGATATTGTCAGACGCGCACAAACATATCGAATAATTGCTTAATTCGCTCCTTACGAAAAGGTCGAATGGTCTCTTTTAGAATATCGTGCAAATTGGTAGACAAGAATAAAGAATGAAATAAAGGATACACAAGTAAATAATAAACCGAGTAGCATGTTAGTTTTATATACGTTTTCTAAACAGTTGTAAAATTAGATAGATTTTGGAAGCATGTCGTATTTTTGCTTCAAAAATGGCACAATTCAAAAAACGTGATTTTCGTATTGCTACCATGAATGAGAAATATAAATATTATCTTATGTTTATTTATTTAACTTTGTCATTCAAAAATTATCACAACTCTAAAAGGATGGTTTACAAAAGAATTGTCAAAATTGTCACAACAAAAAAGGGTAGTTTTTTAATTGGGAAACAAAAATGACAAAAATGACATTTAATTATGTTAAAAATACATTTTTTTTTCCAATATTATTTGATGAGTCACTAATTTTTTATCAAATTGAAAAACTGAAAAAGTTTCTCCCTTTTTGGGAAGTATAAAGTATTTTTCTATTAATTAGTAGAAAACTACTACTAATGCCGTTCCGAAGTGGAAACGGCAAATATTATATATACATAAAACCTTTGATATTAAAAGCGCGCAGACTCTTCCGAATCGCTGCTACTGATGAAATATTCCAGCATCGGGATAAACATGTCGTGACTGAAATTGATGGCATGTTGAGGAACTGATAACTGGAAGTCGTTGTAATTAACAACCGCGGTGACTTAACCGGATATTACCTTGAGGAAACGGCAAGAAGTTCTCCTAAGGGTTAATCTCTTTAAGATTGATTGGACGGAAAGAATTCCCCCTCTGGCAGACTAAGAATAAAACGTTCGTGCGCATTAGGAGCTCATTCAACTTTTAAATTCAACTTATATTGAATTCTACTTATTAAACTTTGACATCGCGGCGAGAGAAATGGAGGAAGTGCATTCTTATTTCCGCGCAGTCGAATACAAATATTATATATGGGATGTTACATGGGATCCCGTATTTACAATCGCGAGATAAATATGTGCGTCATGTATCACGTAACAGGCGAAAGGTAAATGCATTTTTTATAAATAAATACGTAATCATAACAGTTTTGTGCTTGCACAAGATACGTGTGAAATTTAAATTCATATCACACGTTATACATGTTTGATATGAAAATACTGATCGCTTCAGATTTAAACTTCATCTTGTTTATCAAATGTTTAATTGCATAAGTAATAATACCTGTTTACAACGAAAAGTTGTAGCAAATAAATCAGTAATAAAAACAGAATTTATTTTTCCCCCGACCTGTCTCACGTTAATTAACGCGCACTACGCGCGCGCGGTGGCCTTTCGTCGAAAAGAAAATGTAATTTTAAATGGCTCTTATAGCTGGTAAGATGCACGAGTTAAAATCTGATTACACCTCCTCTGCCTGATGAAACTTAAAGTGGTGGAGCTAAATTACTGCTTAGACGGTGCTTAAAGTATAGCCCATAATCTGATCGACTGTCTCTTTACGCTGAGACTAGCATTTACTAGTGGAGCAGGCTTTAATTAGACTTTATGAGACATAATACACTTTTTCGTGTTTCGCGATGTTGTGATAAACAACGAAATGTATTCACACTCAATATCTTCGATAAATGAATAATGGATGAATAGTAAAGTATATCTAATAATATAAAAAGTATCATTTTTCTATATTTTAAATATTTAAATATCTGTATCTAAATATTTAAATATTTAATTATGCTTTCAACAACTTGTAATTTTTACTAATCATTCAACAGAAAAAATAATATTTACAAATACAAAACAATTAACATACAAATAATGACAATTTTTTATTCATTATTGCAAATGAGCGATAATTCATGCAACATTCAACTCATAATCGACTCTAAATTATTATTCGATAATACTACGATATTAAAACTTCAAAAAAAAATACCAAATTTATAAACATAAAGTATAGGTATAAAATTCTCTCAGCTATTGATTTATCCGAAAAGTGTATAATAACAAAATGGTGTACATTTTTCGCATTCTAATTAATTTCCTTTCTTAGATACTCCCGTCCAACGCTTATGTATCTAGTAATCTAGTACATATTCATCGTGCTTGAAATTTCCATTTTTACTTAAAGCATTGCACCAACTAACGCCCTAATTCTGTCGCAATACTTGAATATATTTGAAGGTACATGGTCGCGACGAAAGAAAAAAAGAAACATTACGACCACACGAAACGTACGAAGCATTAACAACGTCGGTGAAATCTGCATATTTTGTAGCAGTAAGTTGATGAGAATGTCACGTAATCTTTAATCTGTGATCTTACCTATAAATAATTTCCGTGCGTGCGTGTGACGATACATATGTACACGTATGCTTTCGCACAATTTTATGAATGACCTAGTTTTAATTTTAGAGGTTACGACGTGTTTTTTATTGAGCTTTATTTTGCTTATTTTAATATAATCCTTATTTGTTACAAGTTTGAACTGAAAAAAAAGTTTTTTAAATAGTGAGTTTGAAGTTGTTTTGAATCATTAAAATTTTGTAAAATATTAATTTTGAAATGCAATTTTGTTGTAGTAAGTAATTGTAGAGAAATAAAAGTATTCCTTTGAAATATGTTTTTTTCTTTTTTGCAGACAACTAAAAAAATGACAATTTTTTATTCATTATTGCAAATGAGCGATAATTCATGCAAAATTCAACTCATAATCGACCGTCTCTAAATTATTATTCGATCGACGGCATGTATAATGCGCTAAATTATAATTTAATTAAACTTTAAACATTACGTTTAAATTTCGTATATTTTAACCTGTAGTATAAATAATTTCTCCTACGTCACTTAAACGGCGCACGAGCTCAAGTAAGTGAAAACTGTGATTGTGCGCAAAGTTCGGTTATATGCAAAGCCGTCCGGACATTTTCCTTGGTGAAACGAATGCATCGTTGTGGGGATGAAGTGTAGCGAAACTGCAGTAAAGTATAAGTGCAACGATGTTTGCCCGCGGGACCGGAAGTAACGCGCGAAAATGCGGCGACGATATGCAAATTGTAGCGATTTTGAATCTACCGAACAGTCGCAGCAGCGGCGAACTCTAAGAATTAAGGACTCGCGATGGCAAAATGCACACATCACGCAAAACAAGCTTTAATGATTACGATATTTTAAAACCTCCGGCGTGCGATGTATATCAGCGGCGTTTTGAATAAAGTTCTCGTGGTTCTTATCGCAATTTAAACTCAATAGAGTACGTTGAGGGATCAAAAAAAAAGTATCGTCTCAGTTGTTTTTCCATATTAAATATTTCAGTATCTCGAGAGTTTTTACACATGTCTCTTGGCCGCACGGGGTACAAAGTATCCCGCTGTGCTGAAATGCATTTTCGATAATTTTGGTAAATTACATTTAATATCGCGGCTGCGCTTTGAGGCGGACTCGTTTGACTAATGAAATAGCTGTGCGCACCCTTTATTAATATCGCCGCGAATGGGAAGGACGCTTAAAAATAATGCGATTACGATGCGGACAGAAGGAACGCAATGCGAAAACGAGTACCGAAGGACACGGGGTATGCACAAAGCGGAAGTAAAAACGTCGCGGCTCGCGGGCGGTATCCGCGCGAACGTTTGCATTTCCCCGCTTGAACAAGGAATTAATAATACGGCGTAATCCCATTTTAGCGCATTATATGGAAAAAAAAAAGAGAGGTATAGCGAGACGCAAAAATCGCGAGAATGCTAACATCCGTTTTCGTTTCGCCGTTGTATCGTTTCGTTTCCGCGCGCGCGGCACGATTTCGCTCCCGCGGTGCCGTGCCGTCCCGACGACGCCGGGATTACTCACGGCCCGACTATAAGCCCGAGTAATACCCGCAGAAATTGCATTATTTAAATCGCCGGAATCGCATGATTTACGCGCTCGGTGCGCTGTGTGTGACGGCCACCGTCGCCCCAATAATTTCCAATAAGAGCGCGGGCGTTCTACATTGCACCACGACGTGCGAATGAGGCGCGGGCGAAAATCTAATTTCGCTAATACCGCGCCGGAACGTCTCGAATCTTTTTTCGCGCCCGTTGTCGGTTAAGGTAAGAGCAGCCGGGAAATCTCTGTACGACGCGCACAACAGATTGCTGTAAATAAAAACGCCGGGGGAAAACGCGAGAGTGTCATAACAGTTTTTCTTTCTTTCGGTAAACCGCTTACGTGGTAATACGAAAAGGAGTGGGATGTATTTTCGTCTCTTCCTAAATCACGCTCCCACCGATTCTTAAGAGATACCCGTATGCGCGCGCGCATGTGTGTGTGTGTGTGTGTGTGTGTGTGTGTGTGTGTGTGTCCACGCGCACGCACGAGGAGGCGGGAACGCGAAAGACGTTTCGAGACATTTACGCGTGGACGTGCCACGCATTAGATCTAATGCGGGGGTTGAAACGCCCAGTGTTGTAACATACCTAGATATAAGTACCTAAGTACTGTATCTATAGGCACTGCAGTAGTACCTGAGCACCTTATCTATAGATTTTTATAGGCAGATAGATACCTGTATCTGCATCTAGGTACTTTTTGTAGGATATTTTGTAACTTTTTAATACATATAAGGTACAAGGTATTCATCTATACATTATGCCATTACTATTACAATTATAATTATAAATTTATCATTTATTTTATTTATCTATACATTATGTCGTTATTGTTACTATTATAAATATAAATTATATTATATTATTATTTTAAATTTTATTATATAAATTTTTGAGATTGTTATATGTATATCTTATCTCTCGTGATAATGCTCGCAATTTTATGATTATTATCACGAGATTTCTGTCGTCCTCCGCATTCGTTGAAAGACTCTTTAATACAGGTGGTCAAATTTTAACCCCTTCCCCCGAAATTGATTTAATGTTTGAAACACTTAATTTAAAAAAACATATGACAATTATTAACAAACATGATAAAACAGCTAATTTGAAACAGAAAAATTATTGATAATTATATCAAAACTTTTATTGATCCGATTCACATCGGTCTACCCTATTTTATTTTATATTTAAAACAGTAATAATTTTAAAAGAAACATGGCAATTAGCCAAAGATTTTATTTTATAAATATTTTATAAGTAATACATCTTTATAAGTAAAATTTTTTTGTGCAGTTTATTTATTTATTTTTTTTAAAGATGTACCTAAAAAGTAACTTTAAATTTTTCGGGTACTTTTATACTGTACCTGTATCTATTCTCAGATAATTTTTTAAAAATGTATCTATAATCTGTAATTAAATACTTTTTCCACAAAAAACCTGTATCTTTACCTAAATATCTTTTAACAGGTACCTATTACAACACTGGAAACACCCGCATATTTTCCGTTTACGTGGCACGCGCTGCACCACGACCGCATGACCATCCACCGCGCAGCAGGTCGTTATTTCACTCCGACCGTGTCATTAATGCAGCGCGCAGGGAAAACACTGCGTGGCGCGCGCAATTAGCGAGACACTGATTGGCAAAAAACCCCGTTGCCCTTCTTTAACGTTCCTCTCTTTATTTCAGTCTATCGCGAGAAGAAATCGCCATACCTCCGAACCGGCGCGGACGGTCTCTCCTTAATGCAATGCAGAGAAAATAATTTATATCCCGAAAAATAATACCCACGCGCTCTCAAAAGAAGCACTTACGCAGGTTAATGCCGCCGATAATTTCGGATTACGGTAGTTAAGGTGTTTACGGAGTTACTTTAGGTAGTTATGCCACTATCCGTAATTCACAGAGTCGCATGATTATACGTTGCTAAATCCTCGGTATTATCATTTTCGCAAGTTTAGCTTATAGAAGTGATTTATAATACGCAGAGTTTCCTCTATCAGTTGGGAAATACTCCAGGAAAATACCCCCCTCCCCTTGTTGAATTTAAGGATTCACTCACGTAAATTAATTTTAAGGCTTAACCCTGCATATCCAAGATTTTTCTTGCTTATGAAAGAAATTCATCGGTAAATGCCTGTAAATTATTGATTTGCGAATGATTAAATCATTGAGATAAAATAAGATTTAAAAACTCTCGAAATTGTCAAAAAAGAAAAATAAAATAAGGGCCAATGAGAGTTATATAGCGTGCGGTAAGTGAAGCGCAATAGTCATAAAAGTATTGAAGGTCTTTATTCAAGCACTTGTTTAATCCATGGACATTTCGATTCAATTTTGAATTATCTTCAATTATATGTAGAAGGTCTTGATCTTGATATTTTTGAAGTAAAAAAGCGAGCATCCCTTCTTTAAAATTACAGTTCCTAATGTAAAGTTGTATTGACGTCTAGTTGATAATTCCAGTAATAACGACTTGACATGTGTAAAATCGGTCAATACTGTGTAAAAGTAAACGATACAGCACAAATTGAAAGAGCATTGAGATAAACATCATTATTAAGATAAAAAAAAAACATGAATATGTGAAACTTCCAGTCAGTCGCATGACGTTATAGAGAATTAGTTTTTGCTCGTCGAGAAAATAGATCACGTAATCGTGCGGACTGTAACTGTGCGCGATCAAACGTTATTTACCAAGCGTGCGTCGCATACGCGCGAAGCTTTATAAAAATACAAGGCAAGACGATTCGAATATTAACTAAACAATACTATGAAACCACTCGGCGTGCGCGACACAATCTCTCTTTGTTGCGGGCTACCGTAAGTGTCATTGTACTGACCAACGTCAACAGCTGGGCCGCTCGCGGGGGCGTTCAATTTCAGCGGGATTCAAGTGACGAACGTGCCGAGTGTACAGCAGTGGACGCGGAAAGTTTTCAAGAGATGGCGAGCGAAAATTAAAAGAGTTTTTCGCCATCTCCCCCTCCCCCCGGTTTGGACCTGCGTATATAGTATATGCGACAAAGCCTGCAGCTTTTCCACGGATGGACACGATCGATGAGATGGTAACGCTGAAAAGATTCGAACGACTTATCTCTCAGGCACTAGTTTTCCAACGCCGTCGTTTTTCAACGCGTTCAATAACACTTCGGGAAGATTTCGAGTTGATTCTCCCGCGCGCTTTCACGGATTTCGCGCAAAAATATATATTTAAGCCCCTCGCCCCGCCCCACCTTCCTCTCCGTTATATATGAAAATTTGAAACGCGCCCCGCGTTATCTCAGGGAAATTTTGCTGATATTTTTGTTACATTTTTTTTTGTGAAATGATATTTTCGCAAATCACCACGCTCATCCGCTGTAAAAAAAAAAAAAAAACAAGCTCGGTCATCAGAGACAAAAGCATATCGCGATTGTACGTGCAAAACAATATCGAACGTGCCTTATAGTGCAGTCTAAAGTGTCAGAATTCGGTGAATTGTTTTAGTGTTGCCCCGGCATCAATACAATCCCGTAATTAGTGGGAAACGAACATCAGCTTTAACGGGACTATTGTTCGCCCGCTAAAGCGACGTCGGGCCGCAACAATGGCGCATCGTGTACGTGTCGTGCGCAAAGTGCATACGTACAATGACTAAAAGAGGCACAATCAAACTACCAGCAGGCACAATACGTAAGTTACAGCGCTAAGATTGATTCGTCGATACCCCTTCCCCCCCCCCTCCCTCCCGGGCACTGCACATCAATGCGCTGCGTTGCGATGTATGCCGAGAAATTACGACATCCCCAGTTCTCGTATATGGAATCCCGCAATGCCGACTATACCATTCTCGGACCGATCGCTTAATGACTACCAATTAAGCTCCACCGTTAACTAAGCGGTGCAATTTTTCGATCTCCACTTGAATAATCGAATTACGCCCATCCAAGTCATTGTGAGCCAATTACGCCGCCGCTCCGCGGAATACTTCTCACGAGCGAATTATTGCAACAGCGCGCGATTCCAATGCAAATCTTTTCCTAAAATCTATACCTGAAATTAAGGTATATTCCTCTAATATTTGAATTTTGCAAAATGTATCGCAAATATATACCTATTGTCACAAATCCATTTAAAATAACACGGTATTACAATAAATTTCTCTCTGACGTACAATAATACGTTTCCCGGAGATTTTTTCGCGCTGAACACGATGCCGTTAGCAGAATTTACCTAGCACGTCAAAATTTTGAATAAATTGGAATGAAAGAGGGTAAAAATGATGTTTTCGATCACTTTTAACATTTTTTGCGGCAGAAAAGAAACTGGTTTCTAAATAAACTCAATGGCATCTAAAAGTATAATTCAAGAGCTTTCAAATAAACTTTGGCTCATGATCTTTGTACGAGTATGACTGTTTTTCATCAATTAGTTATGACTATTTAAATTTTAGACTTTCTGTAAATTTTCTGTAACGTTAGCACATCTAACCGTAGACATATAAACAGGAATAAAAGTGCTTAAGAAGCTTAAGAAGTGCTTTGGAGTTAACAATTTTACCATTTTTAATTGATAATAAAGTATAATAATACATATACTTGACCCTTCGTGTGAACACACATACATGAAAAGAACGATTTTGTTAAAAGGTTTAAAAATTTTACTCAATACAGATCTGAAAATAATTTTTTGTTGAATCGTCAAAATAATTTGCTGGAATATTAAAACTGATAAGCATTACTATAAAACGTTTTGATATTCGAGCAATCATTTTGATTTTCGCACAAAATTATTTTGATTATTGAACA
>NW_012026842.1:719861-725641 GCF_000956235.1 Wasmannia auropunctata | reverse complement strand
CGCACACACACACACACACACACACACACACACACACACACACACACACACACACACTCACACACGCGCGACATGTATAAGTACGTATTTATCTTTTTTGTAAATTACTTTTTTTATAAAGGAAAATATATTATTGCACTTCAGAGAGGAAAAAATAATGTTTTTTGTCACACTGTGTAATATGACGTTCTTGATTATCAAATGAAGTCGCAAAACGATCACACGAAAGGAATAGTTTTGCTTAAAGTAAAAATTTAACTAGACACAACTCTGAAAAAATAATTTTACTGGACTATCAAAATAATTAGGTAGAACGCTCAAGCTGGTTGCTAGAATATCAAAACTTTTGCATTGCTCATCAAGCTTGAGTTTTCTACGTAATTATTTCGATGGTCCGCATGACAAACTTATTTTCAGAGCTGCATATAGCTAAATTTTCAGATACTTCAGCAAATTCGTTCTTTTCGTGTACAATCACAAAGAGGTGAACGTGTTTCGAGATATATGTTGACATTTTCGTCGGATGGAATCTATGTTATAAAGAAATTCCATTGACTTCAATTAATTCGCTTATAATAACGCAGCTGCTCCCTTTCGAAATACGCAGCTTTCCGAGACAGAGTCGCGTCGTTAACACCGAGTAGCGAGATAAGATCCAATTGTCGGCAGCGAGAAAGACGAGTATACTGGTCCGCCGAATTCTATATATATATCTCGCAGAAGCTGTCGGCTCTAAAACGGTAATAAACTCCTTTCTCTTTACCATCTATTGTTTTACAGTCCTCTGCGTTCGGCGAGACGGCAGAGTGCAGCAGTAAGATAGAATAACTGAGAGATGATATAACACCGTAAACTGCTTAACTCTCAAGTTCGCAGCGTTGTTGCTGCGGCCGTGTGCAATATTACCGTCAAACTCTGATACGATTCAATCGTAAATTTGACGAAATTTTTCGATATAATAACTACGTCTGCGACAAAGCTTCGGCCAAATATCGAAAAATGTACAATTCACTTCCGCAGAAATTATCGTAGTAACGTTTTTCTCGTAATATATTCTCTCGATTTTATCGAAAAGAGAACATAGACAGTAACTGGAGATCGAAATGTTCCATTAAACCGTGTGTCCGATATATTTTTCCCTAGAAATAATATTTCTACGGAATTATCCAATATACCTTGCAACAGTAAAACGACACAACGTTCAATGTTTCTAATAATTAATATGCTAGATGAAAAATTAAAATTCAACCTTTCGATGCAAATATCAATAAATCATATATAGGTACAATAAAAATACAAAATATTCTTTTTAAATGATAAAAGTGATCAGATTAAACAGTTAAGTTAAAACTGAAAAGATTTCATATTTTCTTTTCTTTTCTATATCTGATGAGCCCAATTCTTAAATGAGATCACTTCTTCATAATTTTGTCTTTAATTTTATTTTTCATATGAGATAAGCCTGAGTTTCAAACGATATATCAAATAATGTCAAATCAAAAGAATCAGTTTAAAATACAAAAATCGAGTTGTTATTACATGTACAAAAATTTTTCTTATATAATATTTCTGCTTCTTGAAATCCTGAAATCCTAAAATTTGAAATTTATAAATCGCATTGCAAAATACATTTATTTCTCTATCATTTTAGTGGCGCGCGCGTGTGTATGTGTGTGTGTATATTTTATGTAATTTTCACGGACGTTCTTCGTACAATATTGACAGCGAAAAACTTTTTCGAGAAATCCGCGTCGTAAATGTTCAAAGAAGAATATCTTTTTCGGAAATAGCTCCTCCGATATATTTGACAAGGAGTATCAAAATTGAACGTGATAACGCGACCATCAGCGGGCACTCTAATCTTTCGTAAGTACACGAACGCGTCCCCGACGTGTCTCGTCGTGAGCGCGCGCGCGGCTCCTCCGCCTGAATTAATTAATTAATCGACCCGCGCCGCACCGCCGGACACCGCGTCCCGCCGGGGAAAAGCGCTCATCCCCACAATTTCCCCGACTTCGCCACTTTCCAGCGTCGCGACACGTATAAATCACAGAGCGCACGACGACGCCCCCGTGGCTCGCATATAAATCAAAGCCTACGGCGCAGCGCGGCGCGGCGCGGCCGCGGGTGTGCACTCTTTATACCGTGTATAGCTCCCGCGGCCGTGTCGCGTCGGCGGCGTATCTCCGCGATGTCGTGCACGCGCAGCAAAATTTGCATTTTCCGCGGAAACATATGGCATCGATAGCGGATTGTCGTTTTTGCCGCGGCCGCGGTGGCCGCCGCGCCGCGCGCCGTTTCGTGCGAGCGTTTACGTCAAGCGATAACTTATTTCGGTCCTCGTATCGGGGCTTACGTGACGAGAAGGCGAACGGCGTTCCAGACATCGTAAAGCTGATGAATATCCTGGTACATCCCATCAACCAGTCCATCCGTAATTCGAACCATCGGACGCAGCGGTACCCGTGTTTCTAAGCGGATCAATTTACTGAGTGCTCCCTCCTTCTCAAATAATACGACGTTAATGAATGTAAGACCGTGTTTTAGAATCTTTAGAATCCAATCCATTTTTATTTTATTTTATTATAAACTGTGTGATTAAAATTTATTTTTTATATATTCCTTCGTACGTGTTTCAAAGGAAGAAAACAGAGAGTAACAATTAAAGCTGATATTTTTTGCAATTTCTTTACAGATTGGGAGGAGGAGATTTTCATTTATGCATTTTTTTTGCATTAAAAGATATTAGATTGTTCGTCAATTTAATTCGTTACAGTGGATTCCGGCTTCATGTAAGAACTGCAGTGTTTAAAGACAGACATATAAATGTTTGTATGCTTTGTATTGTAATAAAAATTATTACACACCAACATTTGTGTCGGCTCTCATATGTATTATTTATAAGTTATTTATGATATCTTGAGATTGCTTTTAAATATATTTATATGTAAGTATATTGAGATTCTCTTATACCAAGTGGATACTAAATTATGTTAAAGGTTTTAAGGAATGATTCCTCACACAAATTCAAGACGAAAACTTTATACGTCTACATGCCTGAAACGGCTTAATTTCAAAGATACAAAATGTCAAAGTCGAAGAAAAAATTTTGATTTTTTCCAAAAATTTCGAAAACCACTCGGATTATTTTAGATGAAGCTTTGTGTATGTTTCAAATTTCATCAAAATAACCCGAGTGACTTTCGAAAGTTTTGGAAACATTTTTCCTTCAACTTTGACACCTTTGTATCTTTGAAACTAACAATAAGCCGTTTCGATCACATATATAGTCATATAAAGTTTTCGTCTTGAATTTGTGTGAGAAATTATTCCTTAGAAGCTTTTACATTATTTAGTATCCACTGTGTATCGATCACATATATAGTCATATAAAGTTTTCACAGTTTATTGGTGATGTTAATATAAAGCATAAATTCTTTAAGAGCAAAGCCATAAATTGTCGGACGGTCGCGTCGTTCTGTTTATTCGCTTGTTCACGCTTATTCGGTCCGCGCGCCGGTTTCACACATATTTCCCCCGCCCCTCCCCCCGCCGTTTTATCGGCCAAGAAAGCTGCGCTGTGTACCAAATAAATAATAACGCGAAGTACGCCCGTTTCGAACCTTCCCTCCCTCTCCCCCAGGGGATTAACCAATCTGCTTCCCCGTTTGAAATTAGAAACCTCGACTGAGTTACGACGCAGGGAGGGAAAAAAAAGCCAATTCCGATATACGAATTTCCAATTCCCAAAGAGGCTAAAATACCGCCGAGTCTGCCTCTTACGTTCTTGTAATGTTTCTGACATTCTCCGGTAGCAGGGCGTGAAATACGAGCGGTGCAATAGCGCATGATATATTTCGCGATTAATCCACGCGGATCATCATCATTACACGGTAGATTACCGCTGAGAAGACCATAACCGCGTATAAAATTTGTAACCTAGTTTGGTAAAATCGTAAAATTTATAATCTACATTAACATCATCAGTGAACTGTAAAAATTTTATATGAGAGAGCATCGATACACATTTACATTATATTTTCTCACGTAAATTTAAAAGCGATCTCAAATTGTCAGTATTAACTGTTAACTTCTGGATACTCTCTGCTTTCTTACTCTGAAACACGTACGAAGGAATGAAAATTAAGTTTCAATCACAGTCAATTATAAAATAAAATGAGAACTGGTTAGCTCTTAAAAAGAATATAAAATTCTCCTCCTGTCATTAGTGGATTATCTGAGAGAAAGGAGAGAGCACTCAGGGAATAAAGATGAGTACGAGTACGCGATTTCGGGATCTGTACACAGATCCTTTAAACATTAAGAAAAGAGACATCTTTAAAAAATCATTCTCATTACTTCCGATTTTGTCTTTGATCGCCGCTCTAATGGCGAACTCTGCGGGAGTTGAAAAATTTATAAGGACGGTAGATAGTTTCCTTGAAGCCCCTTAAAAGCGAAATTATTTAAAACTTGGAAAATGGATCCCCTCTCCCGCCCGATTCCGAGCTTCGCTCGCGGTAAAGCCGATACGGCGAATGTTGTTACCATAAATTTTAACCAGAGCATTACTGTCGAAACGCTTCTGCGCATTACCACGGGTTAACCACGATCAAGAGGGGTAAAAACAAACGAATTAAAGCTAAACGCCGGGATTAACCTTATTTAACCATTAGGAAAGCCGTCAGCTACCTAAATTACACGTGTTATACCGATGGAATTTAATACCGTTCTCCATCGAACGCTTTCACGAGCAAGAAGCGTACATCGTTAACAAGTTAATCGGCTATATATCCACGATGCTGTCTGAAATACAAGCCAATTCTATCCCTGATATATCGAGGGTTGCTAATATATAAAACATTTATGGAGAAAATGATTTATGACAGAAAAATAACAACTTGGAGTCTTATACGAGTAATAAGCAATATAAATATGTTTACGAATAAGTTACGAAACGTTTTAGTTGCCAGGTATTTGAGATTTTCAATTAGATTTAGATTAATATATTTATATATAGATAAATAAATTTATAGATTAGTATATTTATATATTTTTTATATGAAAAATATATCGTTTTGGTAATGAGTGAAATTAATAAATTATTTTGATAATGAACGAATAACAGACACAAGCATTAAGTTTTAATCTCCGCGTATTTTCATTTAATCCCTGTGCGAAAATATATTTTATTTGCGAGAGGAGATTCGTCGGGTTTAAAAAACTGCGAGCTGAAAAATAAAGCCGAAGTAACGAAATAGACAACCCAACGTAGATTTTCACTTCGACGAGGCGTCAAGAGCACGCCAGCAAAGGGGAAAGTAATTAATCCCTGTCCTGCCATTTAACAGATACCTACATCGAAAGGGTCGCAACGAAAATGAAAATCCAACCGCCTCGCTCCTGAACGGCGGCAAATTGAGTCGAAGTTTGATCTTCCTTTTTTTTACTTTTTCGTCCGCCCGCACGCGGATTCGTTTGTTTGCACGAGAATGAGGGAAAGAGAGAAAGAGAGAGGGAGAGAGAGAGAGAGAGAGAGAGAGAGAGAGACGGACGGACGAGCACTTCCGACCAATTCGAAACACAGACCTCACTCGACTCGTACTCTACGCGCGTCGGCGATATCGACGAGGACGAAAAAAAGAAAAACGATCCGGTTCCAGTTGTCGCGAGAATTCGCTTCTATTTCAGATTTGGGTTGCGATAAATGCAGAGACCCGGACTGCTCCGCCGTCGGTTGTGTTCCCCGGCCGTTTCTGTCCCTCTCCCCTCCCTACCCC
>NW_012026842.1:714748-719825 GCF_000956235.1 Wasmannia auropunctata | reverse complement strand
CCCGCCCTCCCCCCCGGAGGGCCCTGTGATTATCACGACGGTAAGCCGTCCCGCATCAAACCGGGCGGAAGCTCTTTCAGAAAAAAAGCTCGCTCAAGGTCTATGATATCACGGACGTAGGTGCACCGAGTGGCTGGCCTTTAACCCCAACGCGGAACAAAAGTCAGAGGAATCCGATGAGCCATGCCATGCATGCGGTCGCCACGCCGTCGCTTTAACATGCGCACGTCGTAAACCCTGTCGCGAGTACCAGCCCGATTTCTCCCCGCGATAACGCGTTTTCATCGAGGTTCCGTCATCCCGGACGGACGGCGTAAAGCGCGCTGTAGATTACGCGCCTTTCTTTGGCGAATTTTCGAGCGAGACATTATCGTGAGACTCCATCTCATCTCATTGTCAGAAGACAAGAGGAGGGGGGAGGGCCGGCCGGGAGGATGAAAGGGTCACTCCCGAGGTATTCGCGCGTCAGCGCGAATATAATGGGAAACGCAATTTAATATAACTAATTCAATTTACGGCACAATAATATCATAAATTAGTAATCCCGCAATTTGTTCATCATTTAGATTAAATTAATTGACCAATTAAATATTTTTGCGTAATATTATTGTAGCGCGCTTCCCGAGAAAATAATTATAGCCCTGCCACAAGGAGGTGCCGGATGTATTTCAGCGGCGAAATCGCGTGTAGAAATAATAAATCCGCTGCAACAAATAATAATTCCGAACCAATTCCTCCTTCATTTAATAGATAATTAATTTCTGATTAACGCGAATTGGGGAGAATTCGAAGATTATATAATGTGTAAATAATGCGTAATGCGCCGTGCGTTAATGTGTACGAAATTTTCCACGGGCGCGCAGTTAATAAATTTTACGCGAGCGCGAGCAATTTGAAGTCGCGTGCATGTAAATACAATTTAAATTTATCTCGCCAGGAGTAATCTTTTGCCGGAGTATCGCGTTGCGATCGCGACAACCGTTACACTTGCAACGAAGTTTTCCCCGAGATAAAAACTACCGGTGTAGTTATCGACGTCGTTCGAGCTCTTGTGAAAAGTGCCTGCCCTTCTTCTCTTTTTTTTTTTCGTTACTGTGAAGCGCGGTTATTACATCAGCGTGAAACTTTCCAATTGGATTATAAAGTTTTCTTACAGCGTAATTTCTACACTAACGACGGAGCAGTGGAATTATCGAATCACTTCCTGTATATAAGCAAATGAATGAAAAAAGAAGCAACGTGATTCTTAACTTCGTCCCTATTAAATTGTCGGGATAACGTTTCATAGACTCGGCCAAATGAGAGTAGGTGTACGCGGGTCGTTTTGAAAATTGTTGCCATGTGAGAGAGGATAAGCAGTTGCACACAACTACGCCGTGAATTTGATTTCTTTTATAATATAAAAATATTCGAGTACGAAGAGGCTCATACTAAGAAGATTTTTCCGCGCGTTTATATGAATTTTTCGCCTAGTTTTAATGAGAGGAATTAATTTATATCCAGGGAATGTTGAGCGTCAGTATATGCTAATATCTGCGTGCAATGCTGCACAAAAAGAAAGATGCAGCCTTATTAAAAAATATTAAGCGCCTTTTAAATAATCATTATTTAACGTTTTAGCTCCAAAATTGATTTATGACACCCAAGTAACACGTATTGATTCATATACATTTTATAAATTCCTAAACGTTTACATATTTCCTAAACGTATCTAATGTTTTATAATCGCTCAGAAAACATATATAAAATCAGTTGTGTTAGTAGGGCAAGTTTGCTGTGAATTATCCTTTTGTTTCAAGAACCCTTTAAATTTACGCCCTGCATTGAAAAGATTTTCGGATCCAAAGCTATTACTCTTCGAACGCAAGTTAAAGTAGCATCGATACAGAACAGTGATATTTATTGTTAAAAGAGAAATATTTTACTCTTTTAAATTTTCAAAAGTTTTAAATTTAACAATAAAATAAAATAAGAGATAGACGGTATCACATCGGTTTTATGCTAAATACTATAACGCCAGCATCGTTATAATCCGGTAAAGATTTATTCTAAATATAAAAATAAAAATTTTGTATTACTCAAGTCCCAAAACAATAAGTCAATCTTATTTAATTTGAGGAAGAAGAATAGTATTATTGATTTTAATACTGTTTTAATTTTATGCAAAGAAGATTACAATAAAATTAAATAGAATCAAAAATATTTTTTGTCCCGTAATCAGAAATCATTTCTTAGAGAATGTGTACACGAAAAGAACACTTTTGCTGAATCCAGATCTGAAAATAATTTTTATTTAATAATCAAAATAATTTTGTGCGAAAGTCAAAATAATTGCTAGAATAACAAAACGTTTTATAGCAATGTTTATCAGTTTTAACATTCCAACAAATTATTTTGATGATTCAACAAAAAATTATTTTCAGATCTGTATTTAGCAAAATTTTTAGACCTTTTAACAAAATCGTTCTTTCCGTGTATGTAATGTCGATAATCAATGAGAAAAAAATTACTGATAAAAAATTCTATAAGATAAATGAAAAAATATAGATGTGTCTAATACTTTTGGCCAAGGCTGTAGTATATATACATATATGTATTTCCCTCATTCTCTTTCCGATCCCAAAGGATGGACGTTATATCACGGACATCGCGGACTTTTAGCGCGGCCATTCGCGGAAAGCCGGTCCTTTCTCTGCGCCAGGAGGCTGAATTTCCCCGACACAAAGGCAAAAGTTCCGAAACGTCTCGACGGCACGTCGCGTCGTTTGGAACGGTGGAGTTTTGCCTCGCGTTTGTTTCCACATTAACGCGTCTTAACATAACGCCCCGAGCCATTCCGCGCGAGTTTCACCCGCCGCTCTCGCACGTCGACGTCTTATTATCATCGCGACAACTTTATATCCGCGTTACGTGCCTCGCGTTGGCGGAAGCGATCACCGTTGCCGCTTCACTCGCTAGCGTCGCCGATTAGCGAGGAAAATGGTGTGTGCGTGGCACGATGACACAGCGGAACGTTCGAAAGTTTATCGTCAAGACGGCAAAGGATGTAGGCGGATATAAGAAAGAAATTCACGTCCCCGCGGACAACTTGGGAAGCGGAGAGTTGCGAAAGGGTGTCCTTTCACGCGCGCGCGTTCGCCACCCGGTCGCATTGTAAAATAGCAGCGGAGTGTACGTAATCCATCGAGATTGCGGCTCCGCCTCGGATTTACGGGAGAGGACCGGACCACCTCCCGTGGCGTTTCTGCTTTTACAAGCAGATTGGATCGTCCCCGCCGCGTGAGTTTCGCAGACGTCCGTACGGCGGGCGCCGACCGGGAATCACGTGAGATTCGCACCGGGGCGACCACCAGATCTGCTTCCGTAAGCCAAATTTGCTTTACCCCCAATGACGCTCATCTAAAGATAAATACGGAAGTCATTTCATAATAAAGATCCCCACCCGGGCCTTCGGATTATACATACGTGGCGCGCGCGTATATTCGCGAGCCCACGTTCTCGATTTAACTTCTGTCCGGCCCAACTTTCCTCCTCGGCCGGCGGACGGCGTTTTCATTTCCTGTGCGCATGGGGAAAATACGCGCCATTAAGCATGCAGATAATCTCGAAGATGACCGTGTTTGATTACACATTTAATTACACTGCGTCTGACGAATATGAAGCGAAATGATGCCCGCCCGCAATCCCAGGAAAGTCAGCCGCGCCGCGTAGATATATATATCTACATGTTCAACTTGTTTAATGTATCGCCCCGCAAATGATGCATTGCGCCAGGAAATGAAGTTTAGAAATAGCGAATTTTAGTCCACACGAATATATGATATGTATGTATATATCAATATTATTGTATGTGATATTACTACGCCATATTGTATATGTATATATTACTATAACCGAAATATGTATGCGGTCATAAATAAGTAATAATTATGTGATATGATAATTAATATTCAATATGGGAGTATCATTGCGATCGTGATGCAAAAGTCATAATACACGTACCCATTATTAAAAGGATTTAATATTATTAATGCAGCTTAGCCGCGATTAAAGTAGGGACTCCGCATAGAATTGCATATTGTCCGCATAATTATTATGCGAATATATTAGAATGAATTCGCGTTCCTGAATAATAATATATACGCAAAATGCGTTTGAAATCGCGATACAGTTGGGAAAGGGCCGATTTCTCTGCAAGGCGTCCCGAGTTTTCAATATTTATTCTTTTTTTTCCCCGGTAATAATAAATAAAAACAAAAATTTGTTTTGCGTTTTCGACTTATTTTTCCACGAAAAAAAATCAGCCCCTTCTCGAACGTAGTAGAATGGCTTCGCGGATGCACTCTCTCTGTAAATCGATTAAGTACGCGGAAGCACCTATAGCGTAGGTATATCGGTGTAAGCCGTATCGCAGTCAGATAAACGTCTTCGTATCTTCATTATCCGTAATGTCGAGCCTTAATGGGTGGGGATACGGTAACATGTAGGTATACGACAAGATATGAAAGTTTTTTTTAGGTTTTTTCCTTTTTATAATTATATGACGTAATCATCGTACGATGCTATTATCTCTCGTAGATTATCTCACGATATTTAAAAAGTAAGACTTTTATTCTGCTACTGTAATAAACCTTGTATGCGAATCGGATCTTCTATCTTTAAAATTATAACATACATTTTATTTACATTTTGTGTTAGGCGATTTTTTTTTATAAAAATTTTTGCGATTGCAGATTACAAATAGAATAAATGCTTGGCTGGAGAATGGTTAGAGATAAGTCTTCATGCGTTCACGTTCTATTTGAAGCTAAAAATGTCTATCTCGATATATTAATTCGATTTTTAACGAAATAGAAACGGAAATCGACACAATACAATTGCCGCGTGCTACTTTGATTGATTTATTATTGTGTCAAATATCAACATGCACACAAATCATAAATGCAAAAAATATTGACTATTGGAATGTTGTGAACCTGCACAATGCACAATGTGATATATATATATATATATCACAAATGCACTGTTCAAGAAATATTTGAGGCGATTAAAATGGGACACCCTGTGTATATATATA
>NW_012026842.1:683889-714728 GCF_000956235.1 Wasmannia auropunctata | reverse complement strand
TATATATATATATATGTATATATACTTTGCAGAATTTATCAATAATTGCTAAACGTTACGACTTTTGAAATAAAAAATTAATGCTCACATAAATATTCGTATAACGTTTAAAATTTCGTGCTTTACGTGAGCTTTCGCTTCCAGAGATGCTCTTTCTTAAAATGTACGTTGAACATTTATAGACGAGGTGTCTCATGTTCTTCTATTTTCAGCATATACTCGTTTGTCTTGCTCGGACACGGACTCATCCGTTATTTTGATGTAAAAATAAAGATGTAATTCTTGTACATAAGCAACACGAAAGAATGTTCTGCAATTTATTTTAGTTGGCCGCAATGTTGAAAAATACTATTCTCCACATTCTTACAATTCTAAAATTATTTCATTACAGATTCGAATGAAATCGTAATCACATTTAATGGTTTAATGGCATTTATGTGCTTGTAAAAGTAAAATAAAATAAGATTAATTTAAAATTAATTATATTTGCGCATTAGATCATGAATTTATCTCGAGTACAATGAATTTCCATCGAAAACCCATATATATGTATATACAAGGGTGAGTCAAAAATTATCCGCACTTTTGTTTCCGCAATTTTTTCCATAAAAATAGGGGTTCAACAAGTACATTATTTTTCTACATAGTCTCCTTGCTTTTCAGTGCACTTGGTCCAGCGATCCACAAGCTTCTGTATTCCCTCCAGGAAGAAGGTTTTTGGTTGGTTGCGCAGCCGTTTATGCATCGCTTCCTGGGTACCGATAATGAAGTGACAGGGATAACGACATCGTCGGTATCGTTATACTGTCGTTGCGCAGATATTTTGTATAGTGAAAAAGCTGCGCAACGATAATATAACGATACCGAATTGTCGTTAAGAGTTACAGAATCGGGGTACAGGAAGCGATGCATAAATAGCTGCGCGATCAACCGAAAACCTTCTTCCTGGTGGGAATACAGAAGCTTGTGGACCGCTGGACCAAGTGCATTGAAAAGCAAGAAGACTATGTAAAAAAAATGATGTACTTGTTGAACCTCTATTTTTATGGAAAAAAAATTGTGGAAACAAAAGTGCGAATAATTTTTGACCTTGTATAAATTTTCAAAAAAACCCACATATAAATAACGTTACTCAATAAATTTAAATATATATCTGTTTAAATAATAATGTATATTAAACATTTACTGTTTACAGTATTAGATGAATCAAGGGTTTATATACACACGGAAAGAACACTTTTGCTGAATCCAGATCTGAAAATAATTTTTGTTCAATAATCAAAATAATTTTGTGCAAAAGTCAAAATGATTGCTAGAATATCAAAACGTTTTATAGCAATGCTTATCAGTTTTAACATTTCAACAAATTATTTTAATGATTTAATAAAAAATTATTTTCAGATCTGTTTTTAGCAAAACTTTTAGACCTTTCAACAAAATCGTTCTTTCCGTGCACGTGTAACAAATATACGAGATGTTCCGTTGAATTTGTAGATGGTATAAATAGATATGCAATAAAAGTTATTATTATTATCTCATTATAAGAAATATGTCAACATTTTTTTAGCGTTTTTACATCGCGTATATATGCAATGATTTAGTACCTGTGTCCTATATTTAAAACTGTTACTTTATTTCATGAATGTAAATCCCGAAAGTGCTATTTACGTATTCCTCGCGGACTATTTCAAGAAGCCGACACGACGTTGCATGACGTTCATACCCACGGAAAGTATGTGACGTAAAACGTTCTGATTTAAATTTTCCTGTTTTCATTTCGCCGAAGCCAGATATGTAAGTTTACACCTTTTTTTGCATTTGCATTTTTAGCTTCAGTTACGCATAAAAACGCATGAAAACATATCACGTCTATAACCGCTTTTCAGCCGAGTATTCGCTCTTTTGTGTCGGCAAGTATACGGTTTTAACAAAACAAAAAAAATATGTAAAGCGTAATTAAAACGTGCGCGTTGCGAATCTAAAGGCAAAATAAAAGTCTCGCTATTCAAATATTCATAGATCGAACATTTCGGAATTAATATTCGCGTAATGAAATATCTTTTTACATTCCGGAGCATCCCAGTATTTATCTAACAATAAACCTTTGTCCTCCCCCTCCCCTCAAGCACTGTGTAAGAAAAGATTTCTCTTTTAATCCCTACGGTAATTAGCTTTTAAAACCGCTAAGTACGGCTAATGAAATCTTATCCACAGTCCGGATGCTCCCATGAGCTGTTTCACGCGCTACGTACTAATTGCCCCGCTGAGAACTTTTTTTCCCGGATCAACGAGGTTAAATTTCCTTTGAGGACGCATCCAGTGCGACCCTCCCCGCTCTCACACGTCGCGGCAACGCGCCATCTTACACGGCGGGCGAGGGGAAGAGTTTGTCCGCGGGACGCGGGACCGCCGCCGCTCTGGCGATATTTTATACCCGCGCGCTGCTTTGTACTCTAAGCAGGTCTGCACGCCTTAAAGCCAGTAGCCCGTAACGGATTACGACGTGTCGCGATTTAACGCTCTCCGCGCCTTTGTTTCTCCCAGGAGCAACGCGGAGGAGGTCCGGCCACCGTGACCGGACTCTCCTCTCCTCCGGGATCTTCGGGAGAGATTCGCTGTTTTTCAATCTTTTCGTCGCAATCGAAAGATCGCAATCGACGCGAAAGTTGCGAAAAATAGTTTTGTCCCGTTCGAGGCCTCTTCTTTCGCGAACATATCGCGATGAACTCGCGGGGCACTTTAAATTGGCTATAAGACGCAATTTCTTCTTTCGCGAGATACGACGAAGCGGGGGGCGGATCTATCATCTATATAGCTGCGTCGCGCGAGGAACCAAAAACTTTAGCTCTTACTTAGCCGCGAATTCCCCCTCGTGATGGATTATTCTCCGCGCGACGTCGTTTATATATTTTCCACTCGAAATATAAATTACCCCACGTCCGGAAAATTCCCACGATGGAATCTCTTAATTGAGGAACGCGGTTCGACGGCGAGCTCAACTTTGAAATACGGAATTTGATTGAAAAAGAGAATTATCGTCTCGCGGTCCGTATGAATTTCTCTGATCCATATTCGCGGCCGAGAAGATTAAATCAACAGCGGCGTTTCCGAAGGCAAAGCTATACGATCCGTTCTATAGCTATATATGAGCTCATACCACGCCAAATATTTCGGTGCTAATAATACTAAAGATTGACAGTTGGTTATCCACACGATAACGAACGATTTTGCTGAAAAATTCTAAAATTTAGCTGAATGCAGATCCGAAAATAATTTTGTTGACCCACATCGAAAAAATTTAAGTTGGAAATTCAAATTGATTACTATCAAAAATTTTTACAGTATTACTCAATATTGAGTTTCTAATATAATTATTTTGATAGTCCGACAAAATTATTTTCAGATCCAGTTAAATTCGAAATCTTTCAGTTGGAAATTCAAATTGACTGAGAATATCAAAATTTTTTACAGCATTACTCAATATTGAGTTTCTAACATAATAGTCCAACAAAATTATTTTCAGATCCAGTTAAATTATTACAAAATTATTTTCAGATCCAGTTAAAGATTTAACTTTCAGCAAAGTTGTTCAAATCATTATTTCCGCGGATGGAAAATGCCATTCTACTGTTGAGAAAAACGTAGGGAGTAAAAAAGTACCATTTTTGCATCGCAATTTTATTGCTTGTACGTCTCAGATAAGGCGGACAATATCAAAACAAATACGTTAGCGGTTGACAAAGATAAGATTTGCATTGACTCGTAATAGGAGCAAATGGAAAACTTACTTCCGTGAAATAATACAGATGCGATGCTTAATACGACGTACATATTCGACCTGACACTGTTTTTACGCAAATTGACCTTTCATCTCGCGGGACGATACATCAGATTCTCCAGCGAGAATGAAATACATGTCTTATTACTGCAGAAATGCCGAAGAAGATCGTGTCTCTCCGCTTTGCAGTACATGTGTATGTATATATATGCGGACCAAAAAGTCGCGAATGAAGCCTGTGTGCAAATCAAAATGTCAATCTGACCTGTCGAAAGAAGTTCCTTAATGCGAAACAATTAAAACTGAATTTGAAACTGGAATTCCTTACGAAAGCGGTTTATAAATAGATTACCGTCCTGAAAACTTGATTGACGTTAAGACATCGTGCACTTAGGGGAACTTCGCGCCGCTTAAAGCCGCCCGATAAAACTCTCTCGCCGGATATTTTCGGCGATACTCCTCGATCGCGCTGCACCTATTCGTAACGCGATCTCGGGATAAAACGCGAGTTTATGTGAGGCACGTAAGTAGGTCGGCGGGCGGTCCGTCCTGCGACTCGCGTACGAACGGACGGGCGGCTCAATTTTTAATGATCGATCGATAAATTAGGGACTTAACGTTGGTCATTTCGGTGGGAAAGGGGAAGGGGGGGAAGGGGATTTTCCATCACCCGGATTACGGAAGGCGTGTCCGATGTACAGCCGATTAAAGCCGGTGGCACGATTAAGGCCGGTAAACTCGCGGGAAGGAAAGCGTTTTATTGCCGAGCGGAGAAATTACGCGATATTGCCTCCGATGTCGGAGGGATGGAAAGGGGGGGGGCAGAAGGGGGGAAGGAACAGAACTCACTCGGCTGAAGTACAAGTTATTAAACGATCTCGACGACCGGTTACTTCACGATGGCCCTAGAACTCATAAAGCAAGGCTCCTGCTTCTCGTCGCGCCGCGCCGGCGGTGTATCGCGACTCCTCGTTTTCAGCCACGTGATCAGTTTATTTCCCATGTCGCCGTTATCGGACGGAGATAATGTCCGCGGTGACAAGCGAAACCGCGTGATTGCGCGAATTTTTTTTAAGCGCTGCATCCGTTTGTCATTCCGATTAATGAGGACTAAAAAGAAGGATTAAAAATATTTAATAATCGCGAGCAAGTTTATATCGGGTATTATCATTGAAATCCTCTTTCACTTGTAAAAGGAAAAAAATAGAATCTGACGTTACAAAGGAAACGAATTAATGGAGATTTCAAGCGGAAAGCAGCGGTATAGTTGATAGAATAACGCGTCAAACAGTTAGAGGGAAACGACCGTCTCAATCTCGACGGAGAAGGGGGAGAAAAAATCAAAGTCGTAAAATCCCCTTCGTAAAAGATCAAAGTCCATTTCTCTCACTTAATATCTATCATAAATGCGTAAGACGTTTTGCGAAATTTATTGTTTCAGCTTTGTGATTCAGCTTTAAGACCTTCACGGCCGTTTACCGTCGCGCCGTGCTCGATCGTAAATCCAGTCCTATTTACAAATAAGCGTTTCCTCGTCCTTTCTTTCTTAACCAATGACGGGAGGGTGTCCCTCCCATAAGAAACCCGAAATCGTAAAGCCCGATGCGTTTATCGAACACGCGGCACGATATTGTTTCTTTACGATCGGAATCGTAAAGATGCCAACCGTTCCGCAGCTTTACAACGCGCAGCAGCTTCGTAGTTTCGTTCGACATGGCACGGCGGCGCCGTATATATATATATATATATATATATATATATATGTACGCCACTCGATCGGTCTTATTAAATTCTCAATCTCGATGCTTTAATCCAAATCCCGGGATCTTGAGTAGCGCGGCGAGCAAGAAAAACCAGCGCTCGCAACTAACCGCCGCGGGCACCAACCATCGTGGTCCCAATTCCCTCTGTACGATCTCCAGGGGCTTGGAAGCTCGCAAGTATACTACACGAGTACCCGCCTCGTCGCCGCCGCCGCCGGCGCCGCCGTCGCTGCCGCCGCGACGCTCACCTTTTTATTATTCCATGGCGTGTGAGCGCGAAGCTCGCGTAGGGCGTGTCGCGCCATTTGCATTCTCATTACCATCGGCGGTTCTTATTTAAATAGGTGAACAACTGCAAAGCACTCCGGTGGTCGGAGAGCTCGTTAGGCGACCCCTCCCCAAGTAGGTGAGAGAAGGTGGATGGCCGTATGCACAGGTACATCCGTTGCACCCTTGTGCTCTTCCGACGCACCACTCGCCTTCACCCTCCGCAGACCGTGCCGCACTCAACCCCTCCCCTTAAAGACGCAATCTAGTGGAGGAAGAAAAAAGAGAGGGAGAGAGAGAGAGAGAGAGAGAGAGAGAGAGCGCCGGATGACTGCAATTTCGCGCGAGGACGCGAATCCTCGTGGTCTCCGACCTCGCGCGTCGCGCGAGGAGAGGGGGGGGGAAGGCAAGGGGGAATCTTTTAAATTCAACGCGGTACGCTTCATTAGTGGCCGCGGTTTGCTCGGCGGCCGCAACGATTTAATCCGAGCTTGCGCGGCGGCAGCGTCAAGCCGCGCCGCCATCCCGAGGAAATTCAATTTCGCTACGGCGGTAATGGACCAGAACGTTTCCGACCGGAGAGTCAGGCCGACTCTCGGATACGCCGATCGACTCTCGGTGTATCCCGCCGAAAGCGGAATCCGTTCGAACGTAACGCGGCGGGATTCCGGACGGCGCGGCCGGGCTCGCTTCTCGAACGCTCGGGGCGTTCGATAGTTAATCGCGCGCGAGAACGACACGAACGACACAAACGACATCGACAGGAATGTCTGGTCGACATGGGCACTCCCGGGAAACTTTCGATGGGAAAGAGCGTCGGGATACGCAAGTGAAACGTCGAATACGAATTCCCCCTCGAAAATTCGGCACAATTGAACTGAGAGATTTTTAATTACGTGATCACGATGCGAATTCGTGCAACTCCTATTGATTGTTTCCGGAAATTATTTAACAAATTTAGAAGCGATTAGAAAGTTTGAAATGAGATTACAAATCTATATCTATATTGAATTCTTAATGCATTTTTAGCTTTTTTTTTGTAAATCAATCAGAGACTGTATAAATCAGTCAACTCTTCAGATTTGATGCAAAGAGTAATTTATTTTTGTATTTTGAAGATATAGGTATACAAAAGGAACGATTTTGCTGGAAAATCAAAATTGGATCTGAAAATAATTTTGTTGCACGGAAATCAAAATAATTTTGTTGGAAAGTTAAACTGATTTGCTAAATTATCAAAATATTTTATAGCAATGCTTAATCATTTTTGAGTTTCCAACAAAATTATTTTGATTTCCGTGTAACAAAATTATTTTCAGATCCAATTTTAACCTTCCAGCAAAATCGTTTTTTCCATGATATTGATGGCATATAACAATAATAATAAGTTTATTATATAACGAGTCAGCTTTTAAACTCTGTAAATATCTTATTATATACCTTTCATTTATTCAAATCTTCAATTATTCAAATTTAGCTTTAATCAACTTTTTCATTTTCCATTATAAATTTAATTATTCAAAATACAGTTAGCTGTATTTTATTTATCGCCGTCTTATAATTTAGCGCAGGCGAATCAAGTTGACTAACGAAAGCAGTCACGTCAAAAAATGTCAGCATTAATTCGATATATGAATCTCAAGAACTAGATTTGTCTGATTATACTCTTCTATGAGTCCAACACATAATAAATATTTTTAAGATATAAATAGAATATGAATATACATACATACATATATGGAAGCTTTTGCCTGACGTTAATAAAGCTAAATTGTAATGAAAAGTTAACAAACAAAGTTGGCTACGTTATATTAACAAAAATATGTATTTTTAATGTGTGACACGAGCGGGGGAAGGGAAGGGAAGTGATTGCACTTCGTTTCCAGTAGATTCACAAACCTGCCGAATGCCGCGGCATTACGTAACGCTATGCAAATATTGCGCCAAGTCCTACGGGAGTAAAACGTCGAGTATAGGTACACGGAAGATTTCTCGGTTCGGAAACAAGAGCAACGGGCAGGAACTCCCGGAAGTTACGGCGCCGAACAACTTTCATGCTTGCAAACGACAAAGTTCGACCTTACGATTCGATCCAATATATTACAAAGATATGCGTACCTCTTGGAATTTATAATGGTACGTAAGCTCACCTACTTTCGAAGCGGCGGCAACGCAAGCATTTCATTTCATGCTTTTGTTATCTCTCTCTCTCTCTCTCTCTCTCTCTCTCTCTCTCTCTCTCTCTCTCTCTCTCCTTCTTCCACGATTATTCTCATCCTCTACGACCCATTCCTGTACTCTTCTCGAGCCTCCTTTTACATGTAAACCCGCATTCAAAATGTAGTTGCGCGAACACGAATGTACATACATATATGTATTTGATGTCACTAATCCTTCAGACAATAAAAAGAAAACAACGAAGAGATAACGCATGGCTGTCAAAAAGAGCACAAAAGAAGACGATCGATTAATTTATAAATCGAGAGAGATTTTATTATTTTACTGATTCGATATATAATGTCGTATTTAGCTGTTTTCTAAATAATATTACGCATAGTTTTTAAATAACATAAGAACTGAAACGTGCAATGTGATGTTTATCTCTTCTCTTTTAAAATCATGAAGAAAATTTATCTGAGAGTTAAAGAAATTAAATATAAATCTGGTTTAATCACAGATTAATTATAATTTTTTCCTTCAGGATAATAAAGTTTTTTAGTCTCGTTTCTTTATGTAGTAAATATTGCAGATAATGTACAAAACTAAAACTTTTCAACTCGCGATGATGCCAAAATATATACTCGATAATATCAACTCGAGAAGCACGCGTAACAGACGTTATACCAATCCATTACCGAAATGTCGCGGCTTCGATACAGCTTTAGCGTAGATCCGTAGATAGCTAAGATTTGCTCTCTCTCTCTCTCTCTCTCTCTCTCTCTCTCTCTCTCTCTCTCTCTCTCTCTCTCTCTCTCTCTCTATCGCTAGTTATCATAAATTAGAGATTCGAGTAACGTATGACTGAACTCCGTGTCTACTTCCCGCGTAACGAGACATATTTCACCGTCTTTATCACAATCGACAGTACTGTCATTATACGTCTGCAGAGTGTCGCGAACGTCATGATACGTTTCTTTAAAATTTAAAATCTAAAATAAGTTCCATAAATTGACTCTCACTTAAGTGTGACGCATGTTATATCGTCTGACTTCAAATAATTATAGAATTATGTATTGTAAACAGATTCAAAAATAAAATGCGCCATGAAAAAATTAAGAAACGTTCAACGATTTACCGATTACGATCATATAATTCTTATATATTATAGTGTTGCTTTTATAAAAGTTCAAAATTAAATTCATATTTATATAACGCGTTTGCAAAGTCCTGTGTTACTTTAAGAATCAAATCGCAAACTTATAGTACAATATCGCAGTCCTATATGTATATTTATTTATTTCTTTTATTACACGTCAATCATAATAACACTATGAGTAACGTTAAAGTTTTAACGTGTCGCACAACATAATATATTCTTACTTAAATCAAACGATATTTTACAATTTTATTGCTTTCTCGTTCCTTTTTCAATTTTTTTTTTTTTTTACAATCGGGAACTAGATGCAGCTTAATATAATTCAACCGTGTAATTTAAACTACATAATTAGTCTGTCACCTAATTAGGATAAAATTTAATTAACTGCCTTAATTCCAGCAGAAATAATGAATTGCGTATCTCTCGTGAAAATTTAGCGAATTAATTAATAGGGATGCGAACGAGAGAATATCTCAATATCTGAACGGTCACTTTGGAATACGGAATTTCACGGTGGGACGAGGGGAGGGAAGGGAGGATAAGAGAGGGAGAAGGGTCTAAGCAGGAACAGCGATAAGCGCGAGCGGATTAAAAAATAAAATCCCCTGGCGTAGGAGTCGCGAGGGCATATTGATTTTTCTACTCCGGCGCTGCAGCCAATGACCTAACATTACCCCCCCCCCTCCCCCCCGGCTTGCAAGCGCGGCCCTAACAAAGTTATCCGAAGAATGACGTGCCGTACACGGTGTAGCACAACGGAAATCGGCGCCCATTTACCACTTCGTATTCTCGATCGTGTCCCCGCACACGTGACCCTCCCCCCTCGCGGCGACCGACCCCGCGTCCACGACCCCGGGCGCCGCCGTCTTAAGACACCATCTGGCAACCGCCCAATCCGGTCATATTTTTCCGATCGTAACGGGTCACGCGGGTATGTGACAGCATCCCCGAGCCACGGTGATTTACCGCGGGCATTAAATTACGACCGTCGGTCGGCTGATCTTCTCGGGATCGGTATCTTTTGAACGAGACACACCGAGAGACCAAGGAGACCAGTGACCAACGACGCTGTTGACTTCTTTCTCTCTCTTATATTTTCCTTTTTTTTTTCCCTCCTTTTTAAGGACGTTACCCGTCGGCTTTTCGCTCCCGCGGGATCCAACCTTGTCCTGCTGAAAATTGAAGTCCGTCTAGAAAGTATTTGTGTTTCGTGGTTCGTCGAAAACAGGATAACCATATTTTTCTGTAGACGATCCGAAAGCATAGGCAAGAGGCAAGCAAACCGCAATTTCTGATGTGAGGGAAAAACACGCGGAGCCGTGATTCGCGACCTTTTGTTACCAGAAGACCAGGAGAAAAAGATAAATCTGAACGTTGTACTTAGCGAATTAAAAATAACGACTTCTTCTGAAAGAAAAACAATTTAAATATTATAGTTTTTCAACAACGGGAAACGCGGTTAAGTAAGTCACTTGACGTGGTTGGAAAATTATAGATTTTCAAATATTGGAGATACAAGTTAATATATCTACGATTAATATAAAAGCCGTTAAGAGACAAAAATCGTATCGAGCGATAAAATGTATATAAAACTTCCTTTAAGAGACAAAAACGTATCGAGCGATAAAACGTATATAAAACTTCCTTTCACGAAACTTCCTTCTTCTGTATTCTTATATATAATTAGATATCTAATTTATAAGATCGCTATCAAGAATCGTACGGAATATCTCGACATTAAATCCCATATAGTTTAAATCTGAAGTCTCACATAAATGTCCTGCACGGAGAATCCGATAAAAATGGTATCGTTCAACCCGTCGGGCATTTCTGGCCCACTCCTGAACATTTATCTCGAGAGTCTTTATATTTGAACGACGTATCCGACCGTGGATACTCGCGAAGACGGTAGCGTAACGCCCCCCCGTCCATCCACGTGTTTCACGTTCCGTCCAATTTCACGTCCCGGCGATGTTTCTCATTGTTCGCAGAAACCCGCGGCAGTGCGAAAATCCCGAGTGTCGGCGCGAGAAACGATGAACGAGTCGGGACGCGCCGGGAACGAAGAAGCGGTGCGATAATAATAATATGTGGACGACTCGGCCACGGACCAGGCGAAAGTGGCGGCAACCGTCGGCCCCGTCGTGCAGAGAACGTGACAATCGGTGGAACCGCCGTCGGGACGGTTTCCGCATCATCTACTCGGTGATCCTGGCGGCGTGCATGGCGACGCAGGAGGCGAGGGGCGCCAAGTGTCCGCCACCGGACACAATACCCGGCTGCCCGTGTTACAACTTCGAGAACGGCGGTCTGTTCCTGGAGTGCGCAGGTGCCACCGAGGAGTCCCTCAGGAACGCTTTGTCCGGCGTGATACATGCCGCCGGCGAGGAAGGTAAACCATCCACGATACAACACGCAAAAAGCGTGTGGGGGATCAGCGGGGAGAGCACGTCGTTATTCCGCTCGCATACATAAGTAGAAAAACAGCCAACTGTATAGCAATATGTACCGTAAAACGGTGCGGTAACGTCATACTGGCGGGAACAGCTGTGGCGTAAAATAAAATGAAAAAATGAAAAAGGAAAAGCCCGAGAGACCGTTCTGGTATCTCTGCAAATAGTTAATAAGCTGTAGGTATTTTTAGATCTCGCTTCTCCTTTTTTTTCATTCTCTTGGCTTTCGGTTTTTCAAATGTCAAGCGGATTGACATCCAAACTCTAAGATATCTTAACGCAACTGTATTTCTGAAATATTTCTCTTGTAAAAATACTTTTCTTTTTCTCGCAGAAGATATTTTACATCCTAGGTTACATTTAGAAAGACATCGCAATTTATGATTAATACTTATTTCTGTTTCATCCCTAATGTTTCTATAAAATTTCAAGAAAAACTTCCGATACACACTATTTATTTAGATTTCGCGTTACCTCTTATATTTCGCAGATTTCTCGTTTTTTAACGGTAAAACTTTTCTCACTGCGTGCTATATTTATTGACGCCGTGGTTCGTCCTTTCATTTGTATTTATCGACATTCGATGAAATGATTGTACACGTGTCCGATAAAAAATAAATGAGAAAAATGTTTAACTTTGCATCTCGCGCAATTGTAATTTGCGCAAAGCATGTCAATGGCTTTGAGTGAAATATCTCTCGTCTGATTGTTCCAGGAGCGCTCGTTCAATCATTGAGCGTGTACGAATTGGATCGGAAAGTAGAGGAACTTCGGTCCGCCGCTTTCCCGGCGGGCTCGCAAATTAGGCATCTGCAAATATCGCATTCCGCGATCCGCGAAATAAGCGAGGATGCTTTTACGCGACTCAGTAAAAGCCTGGAATCCCTGGCACTCGTATCCGGTCGACTACCTCACGTACCTCAAAAGGCTATGGCCTCGCTGAGCCTACTCAAAGCGCTGGACCTGGAGGCCAACCTCGTTTACGAGCTGCTCAGCTTCAGTTTCTTTGGGCTCGCGTTAATTAAACTGAACCTGAAGGGTAATCAAATCAGTAAAATTTCGGAGTACGCCTTTGCCGGGCTCGAGGAAACTTTAAAGGATCTGGATCTGGCGGAGAACAAGATCAGAGTATTCCCCATGACGTCCTTAAGAAGATTAGAACATCTCACGTCCTTGAGGCTCGCTTGGAACGAGATATCGCAGCTCCCGGAGGACGGCTATTCCAGGCTGAAGGCCTTAAACTTCCTCGATCTCAGTAGCAACAATTTCAAGGACATCCCGCTCAATTGCTTTCGCTGCTGTCCGTCCCTAAAGACCCTCTCGCTTTATTACAACGCGGTCGAGTCGGTCGACAAGGATGCCTTTATATCGTTGATCGATCTCGAGTCGATAGACCTCAGCCACAACAAGATCGTGTTTCTTGACGTGGCCACCTTCCGTGCCAATCAAAAGCTTAGGTCGATCGATCTCAGCCACAATCACATACACTATATCCGAGGCGTGTTCTCGAGGCTGCCTGAGTTGAAGGAGCTCTTCCTGGCGGAGAATAACATTCTCGAAATACCGGCGGAAACGTTCGCCGGCAGCACGAGCCTCTCGGTCGTGTACCTCCAGCAGAACGCCATCAGAAGGATCGATGCGCGCGGCCTGGCGACGCTCGGTCAATTAGCGCAGCTACATCTGAGCGGAAATTACATCGAGAAGGTGCCGCGTGATTTTCTCGAGCACTGCGAGAATCTCTCGACCCTGTCGTTGGACGGTAATAACATCCGCGAACTCGAAGTGGGCACGTTTGCCAGGGCGAAGCAGCTGCGCGAGCTCCGGCTGCAGGATAATCAGATCACCGAGGTGAAACGCGGCGTGTTCGCCCCGTTACCGTCGCTCCTCGAGCTGCATCTGCAAAACAACGCCATCACGGACATGGAGACCGGCGCGCTGCGATCCCTGCACAGTCTGCAACACGTGAATCTGCAGGGCAACCTCCTGGCGGTGCTCGGCGATGTGTTCCAAGTGTCGAACGACGTCGGCCAAAGCGAAAACAGCGGTAGCTCCTTGGTTTCCATTCAGCTGGATAACAATGGACTCGGCGTCCTACACAATGACTCATTAAGAGGTCAGGCCTCGGTCAGGATCATGTGGCTCGGACATAATAGGCTGACTCGTCTGCAAGCTCCATTGTTCCGGGACCTGTTGCTGGTCGAACGTCTGTATCTCACGAATAATTCTATCTCGCGAATAGAGGACACCGCCTTCAAGCCGATGCAGGCGCTCAAGTTCCTGGAGCTCAGTATGAACCGACTGAGCCACGTGACCGTGAAGACCTTCTCGGAGCTCCACGAGCTGGAGGAGCTCTATCTGCAGGATAACGGTCTACGCCGTTTAGATCCTTACGCCTTGACGGCCCTCAAAAGACTGCGCATCCTCGATCTTGCCAACAATCACCTGAACGTGCTGCACGACAAGATCTTCCAGGAGGGCCTGCCGATCAGGACGCTCAACCTGAAGAATTGCACCGTCAGCGTGATCGAGAACGGTGCCTTCCGCGGACTGAACAATCTCTACGAGCTGAATCTCGAGCACAATCACTTCACTGCCACGGCGTTGGACCGCCTAGACATACCGGGATTAAGGGTCTTGAGAATATCGTACAACAACTTCAGTCAGATCAACGCAAACTCCCTGGACGGCTTGCCGTCTCTTCAGCATCTCGCGATGGACTCGTCGCAAATCTACAGGATGCCGGCCGATATATTCTCGAAGAATAAGAATCTGGGAAAGCTATTGCTCAGCAACAATTTACTCAGGGTATTGCCGGCGACGCTGTTCCTGGGTCTGGAGGCGCTCAAGGAGATCAAGCTCGACGGCAACAGGTTCCAAGAGATCCCGTACGACGTGTTCACGAACGCCACCACGGTGGAATTCCTCTCTCTGGCCAACAACCTTCTACACCGCGCAGATATGGCACGGCTGAACGGACTGATCAGTCTGCGGGAGCTCGACCTACGCGGCAACAACATCGCCTCTCTCACCGGCTTCGCCTCCGTCAATTTCTCCCGCCTGATATCCGTGGATCTGAGTCACAATCACTTAACGGCTCTTCCGGCGAATTTCTTCGCCCGCTCGAATATGCTGCGAAAGGTCGAGCTCGCGGCTAATAAGTTCCGGCAAATACCCGCCGTGGCACTCACGGCGCAAAATATACCCGGCCTAGCCTGGCTGAACGTCACGGCTAATCCCCTCGTGAGAATACACGAGATCAGCTCAGAGGCGAGGTATCCGGCTCTTCAGGAAATTCACATCTCCGGGACGAACTTGACGATAGTTACCAGCCAAGACTTCGAGGCGTTCCCCGCGCTGATGCACCTCTTCATGGGCAGCAATATGATATCCAGAGTGTCGCCGAGCGCGTTTCGCAGCCTCTCGAATTTGCTCACGCTGGATCTCAGTATCAATGATCTGGAGCTATTGCCGCAGGAGAGACTCAAGGGGCTGGAACACCTCAGACTGCTGAATCTCACGCACAACCGTTTGAAAGAGCTCGAGGACTTCCCGTCTGACCTTAAAGCTTTGCAGGTGCTCGATCTCTCGTACAATCAGATAAGCAAAGTGGGAAAGGGCACGTTCCAGCATTTGGAGAATTTAGCCGAATTGCACCTCTACGGCAACTGGATATCGTTGATCTCGCCGGACGCGTTCAAGCCGCTGAAGAAGCTCAGGATTTTAGATCTAAGTAGGAACTACTTAGCCAACTTACCGCTGAATGCCTTTCGACCACTCGAAACGCAAATACGGAGTTTACGGGCCGAGGGTAAGTACTATACGATTTATTACTGTATTCGTTGTGTCTGGTCTTACTATGTTTTATGTGAACTTACCTTCAACACAATTTTTTACACGATTTACACGAAATTACGAAAGCAATTTTAAAAGTAATTTTACTCTCAAAAAGACTATAACAGATTTTATTGTTGTCGCTTTTTCGCAATGTTCTTTCGCTTGATTCACTTCATGCTGCGAGAGTAACTATCAACGCAAAGATCGAATTATAACAGCTCACTAATGTCAGGTTATCGTAATTGATAAATTTGTAACGTTTTTTTTTTCAATTATTTTACATTCTTGATTAGTTTATACGTTCTTTGCGAAAAAGAAAAAGCTAAGTAGTGCGCTAGTGTGTAACGTCTAGTATAAAAAAATCGTGTGTTTTTATTACACTCTACCTGTTAAATAATGACTATTTTTCTTTTCAATTTTCATCTTTTTATTTCTGACAGCCGCCAATCATTTCTCGTATAAAGTATTTGTACGTTTCAAGACTGTTATTCGGTCGTTTATTGCGAGTTAGCACGGAAAAAAAAAATTCTCTTTACGTTTCGACGATATATTGCTATTGCTACGTATAAGCACACGTGACGCCATTCACACGGATCGTATCGCGTTATGTTCGACAATAGCAATCTCAGCGGTGAGATGATTGGTCGCATGCAAAACTCACCGTCGGGCGCGGCGTATCTTTCGCCGCGCTCGCATGCGAGCGAATTTGACTCGCAGTCGAAAATAGCCCCGCCGGGTAGTTACACTCCCGGAACTCCTCGACGTCGAGTGAACGATATGAACACAGAACACACAATCGCGAGCGAACGTTACAAAACATCACGGGTGCTATTCAGCGCGGTAACGGCTGTATGTAGCGCCGCGGTAATTCAGGTTACCGTAAACGTCGCAGCGCTCACGGCGAATTCAAGCCGAGCTCCGAGTATAGCTCATTCCGTAACTCGCGAGATCTTCGTGGCGAGATCCGCGACCGAACGGTCGCGGCGCGATAAAAACTTTTTTCAAAGGCGACCGAAACCGAATAATGCCGATAAAGGTCTATAAACGTCGAGACTCTCATATCTCAGCTCGTAAGTCATAATCACGGGCATTAAAATCCCGCGCAGAGAATCCGCTGCACTGCGACTGCGAGTCCCAGGAGCTCTGGGAATGGCTGCGCGACCACCAGAAGCTGGTCGGCGGCGGGATGAGCCGGAATCGCGGGCTGAGAATGAACGACGTGGACAGCGGGCTGCTGAGATGCGACCAGCCGCCGGAGCTACGCGGACTGGTCTTCCTGGATCTGGACCCGCACGCCTTCTGCACCGCGCCCCTGGTCCTGAAACTGGCGATCCAGGACATCCAGCCGTTCTCCGTTCTGGTGTCGTGGCAGAGCAGGAATCATTCCGGCCTGCGCGGCTACCAGGTGGCCTATCACGCTCTGGATAATGTCGACGAGGTACCGAAAACACTCTCTCTTTCTCTTTCTCTCTCTCTCTCTCTCACACACACACACACACATTGTGTGTAGTAAGCACACGTGTGGCGATGTCGCTGAAAATCGATCGACGGGTACAACACGGAGTATAAAATCGAACGGGCGGAGCGAGTAAAATGTAAAGTGTAAACGGCGTTTGATTCAATCGATATAGCGGAGAACCTCGCTGTCTATCCCTTGCTGCCCTCTCTTCCTCTTTTTCTCTCGACGAGTGTCTAACTCATCCTTCGCAAAAACGTGTCGTCACATCCGACACCGTCCTCGCTGATCGATCGGCGCGAACGTGCAAAAAAGCGGCGCGGCATTTCGCCCGGATTAAGTATTTTCGTCACTCCGAAGGAAATCGAATTTACCCATTTTTAGTGATTATCGTATAATGGCGGTATGTTCGCACGTGCAATCGCTATATGCGTTCATTATCCCGCGAGGAAGAATTTTGCGTCACGTTATTCCAACGACGGGAAAGAAGAATATTTTTTATAATATATTTTTTATAGGAAACATTGATGTGCTTCTTTCTTAAGTAGTAAAAATAAAATAAGTAATAAATAAAAGTAAGAAGCTATACAGAATATATTTTAGATATATTATATAAAAATTGAATTTTTTTTACGAGAATAATTTAATACGTCCACTTTTTTTTCTAAATTTATTCAGAGTCCTCGAACATGCGGCGTCACTTTTATCGCTCTAAATTCCAGGTACGTGCCAAAATACTCGAGCCGAACGCGCGCTCGGTGAAACTGTCGAAGCTGTCGCCGAACACCCGCTACCTGATCTGTGTATTCGGCCTCGGCAATTGGATGACGTCGCGGATGGAGGACGGGCCGATGGAGCAGCTCAATTTCACGCTGGTCGAGATAATCGCGTCCACGCCGAGCTCGCAGATGACAGACTCCGCGACCAGCCGTTGCACCGAGGTGAAGACGCTGGACGCGCCGGACGCGATAATCAGCAGCGACGGCTCGGCCATGGGCGACGTCGGCAGTGTCAGCAGCTTCCTGACGAGGCGGCTGGGTCTAATAGTCGGCTGCTGCATGGGCTTCGTCGTCTTCCTGATGCTGGTGTCGGTCTTGGGTTACCTCAAGGTGAAGAAGCAGCGGGAGGCGGTCAAGAGGGAGCAGCAGCCGATACCGCCGGAGTACATATCGTACAGGCACTTCAGCATACAGAGCGGCGAGGCCGGCCACACCGCCACCAGGCAGACCAGCCAGGACGGTCAGCACTCCAACTTCATCAACAACTCCACCACGCTGAATGTATGAGAAAAGCCGCGGAACTCCCGACTCGTGGAGGTTTCGAACGTGTGAGACGCGGGGATCGCGAGCGATCCCGAGTGTGTCTAACCAGTTCGAAGGTCTCCCCGACTCGCGGAAGTTTCGAGTTCACCGCGCCAGAGAGCCTCAAACGGACAATGTCGACTCTGTCGAATTTTCGGCACGACCGCCGTGTAAACCTGTCTTACAAACTAATAAATTGTCAGCAATTAGCAGTGCTGTGCGCTCAAGTGATACGCGCCGAGGAGTGCTATAATTGACTCGACGAAACGCTCGACGAAAGAGCGTCGTTCTCGAGAAGCGTCACTACCAAAAACAAAAACAAAAAAGAACAAAATATCTGCAGGCCATGCCAGCCTCTGCGTTAACGGCAACGAAGAGTTCAAGCGAGTGAGTATGCATGCGTTACGTGAGAGAATGGGAATCGCGGGCGAATGGGAATCTTTTACTATAGGGTAACGGAGCATTTTATAAAGGATTTTCTACGAGTCTGACAATTCGGTTTCAAGTAGCTTTAATCACTTCACGTGGCATCGTATCGGACGAGCGTGATCGAGTGGATTGAAATGTCTCGTAAAAAAATTGTACAGAAGAACGGGGAAATTGATTTCGATAATGGTGCGAGCGATGTGAGCCGCACCTGCAGTTCTCGTGTACTCTGAAAAAATCTTATAAGTTTTGAACAAGACGAGAGAGAGGTATCGATACTCTTCATCTTCGCGATTGAGAAAATTAAAGAAAAAAATTACGACAAATTCGACCAAACCGCTATCGGATTTTGCTTTTTAGGTCTTTATTATTGGATCGGGATCTTCGCGAGGTATTAGCCGTATTAGTAACGTGGAGCGTTTAAAATCAATAACGCGCGGTCTGACGGACCAAAGCCGCGCGGTATACGTAGAACATAAAGTATGTCGACATCTCGGGCAGGTACATGAAACTGTCCCGAACGTAATGAGTGTCATTTTATCCGCGAAAAATCGGTCGATTTCGCGGACGGCGAACGGTGTGCTTTGAAAGAAGAGGAGGAGGCGGTGGCGGCGGCGGCGGCGGCTTCCTCGCATCTCTGTAAAAAGCGGCGTCTACAATGTCGAGACTTAAGACTTAAGATTTAAGAAAATTGACCAATCATAGTCGATTATTCATCTCACGTGAGAAGAATAGTCGAGCGTGATTGGGCAATTTTCTCAAATCTTAAGTCTTAAGTCTCCTTGTAGACGACGCTTAAGATAACGCTCAGTCTTTTTCAAGAAATATGAAATTTTGAGGAATGTACGAAGCCAACGATCTCGCGAGGGTCGCGCGTGCAGGATCGAACGGTTGTAAACGGGGCAACGCGGGGAAACAGACGGTATAGATAGACCTTTGCTTCCGCGTGTAACACACGACGCGCATTTGCCGAACGATTTACGACTAAACGCACTGCGTTATATATCACGCATCACCCCCGCCGCGGCCCGCCGCCGCGCGCGCGCTGCCGTCCTGCTCGCGGATGAGATCGGACGGGTGCGAAGTGGCTATTGTGTTTTCTTAATGGCACGGCAAACCGCGCGGTTTAGAACGTCACCCGCGCGCCGATCTCGCGAAATGGCGCGCCATTTTGCGGTGAACGCCCGCGGTACGACGGTACCATCAATTTCCGATTGGGCCGCGCCGCGGGATCATCAGAGCGGCGGCGCGCGGCGGGACGGGGGAGGCAAAAATTGCTCATCCCTGCGAGCGATCGATTGCACGACGGATTCCAGATCCTCCCGGCGACGAGAGAGGGTAACAGAGTTGTAAAAAGAAAAAAAAAAGAGGAGAAAGAGGGTGTAAATTTAAAGGAAGATGTATCCTACATTCGGTTAGCGTTCCAGCGCGAGTGAGTCTGTAGAGAATAAGATGCGAGAGCATCCGGTACCAAATAAACATCCCTTACAGCGAATCATCAAGATACGAATAATTTTTTTTTATTGCACGTTTTTGCGCAGCACGCGAACAAATTCTTGCGACGCGAGAACGAACGATATATCTGGGTTTATCCGCAAAGAAAGAAAATATATTCCTGACATTTGCAGAGGAGATTAATAAAACGAAGAGATTAATACATGCGCGCAAGGTTAGGTCAGAATATGAAATTATTACACGAAACTGTTTTAGATTTTCGTCCCTTCTGGGTCAAATATTCGTGTCTGAACGCTAGCCATTGTTGCAGAATCGGCGATGAAGAAGGTGACGTTCTGTGGATCGTGTTTAGAAATCTATAAATATACGTGAAACGATTGTATATAGGTGCATACCGTATCGGGAAACTAATGTATTTCAGTGGCTAAGGAATGTCGATATCACCGAGGTTATAAATCGTTAAAAAAAAAATTTCCGACGATCTCTTAAATAGCGAAAACAACAAAATAGTAGTTGAATTAGCGATCGGCGCGTCGATCCCCCCCTCCCTCCCTTCCCCCCGAATTTTCCAGGAGGCAAGCGCGAGGCCGGATCCATCAGAACTTTTATCGCGGTATCGATACGCGATATTGGACCGATATGTAACGCATTTTCCATTAGGAATGAATGACGCGCGCAGATGGGTGCGTTTTTTTTTTTCGGGATTCGATTTAGATCGACAGATTGGGCGACTCGCTCGATATCGTCAATATAATCGGAAGGGGGAGGGAGGGAGGGAGGGAGGGAGTGGATATAATCACCGGCGTCGAGTATTAAAGCCGCAAATGCAACGAAATGTCGCGTTTCGAGTGCAGAGAAATTTTTAATGCCGACGGCGAGGGTCCCTCCCTCTCTCTATCCGCGCATTTGCGAGGGCGACGAAATGATTATTCGAGGCGATATACACGATGTCCAGCGAGCTCGTTATGCAAAATCGTTACGAAATGCAGCGCTGCCGAGATACGAACGACATGTATATAGCTGCTCGCGCTCGACGGAACGCGCGTTCGACGGCAGTTCGTTATCGCATTACCGGATCGTTCCGGGGACCGGCCGGCGGGAAAGGGCTCTCCCCGTTTTTCCCGCGGCCGTTCGCGCAGCGGCCGCGGAGAGGGCGAGGAGGGTCCCGGAGGCCGTGGGAAGGAGATCAGCGAAATCTCGCGCGGATTGGCGAAATCGGCGGCGGCGCGAGGTGTACGATGTATGCGCGTTCTCGTTACACCCCTGTGTACTGTAACATATACGTACGTCACTGTAATAAAAATGCAAATTCTTTTGTAATCAGGTGTTTTTTTCATCTCCCGCGCGGCTGTCGCGAGCGCGCACACGTGCGCGCGCGCGCGAGCGATAACGGGGTTGGGACGTGTTAATCCGTTCAGGGGCCGATATCGCCGAAATTGAATCATAACCGGCGGCCTAGATTTTTCTTACTTACGAGCCTCCCGCGGGAAGAAAGGAACGCGATACGGCAGTATTCTTCATCCCGCGCCGTCTTTTATCTCGCGGACCCTTACCGCTGCACCGGTTCGCGCGCGCGCGAACGCTCCGATTTTCCGAGAGCGAGGGGAGCGCTGTGGCGGTGAGGATTACGTTTCTCTACCGCGTTACAGTGGCATATAGGCTTCCAATAGAGTATGGGCTTACATCGGAAGCGGGATTGATTCGTAGAATATATTAATTTCAATCGGCGATATCGGCCGATTTGACGAGTTCCATCGAATTCGCAATCACACACACAGACCCCCGTCAGCGGTATGTCGGTGTGGATATAAATTGACAACTTTTCGGCAGACGCCGAATACGAGGCAATTCTCCATCACCATGCATCGAGCCTGGCCGTCACAAAGAACAGGATGAAGATAACTTATTAACGGTAAGCTGCACGGAATTTTTTATTGCTTTTGTATCGATTTTTCTCGACCAGTGCGCCTTCAAAGGATACGTTGATAAGTCAGTGATATGAAAATTTCACAGTATAATGCAACATCTTTTTAGAGGGAATTATTTGAAAAAAATTAGAGACAAAAATTTAAAAAATCGTATTGAAAATCGAAGATCTAAATGTTAATATTTTTATAATTGCACAAATTTTAACTCTGCAATACATCGATTTAATATAATGCCTTGCAAATTGTAACAATTTGCTTATCGCATAATTCTTCAAGCATTTGTAATTATTTATAATATTTCTATGATCAGCATTATAAATACTTACGCAATTATAAATAAGCATTATAAATAACTTACGCGATTATGATTAGCAAGTTACATCTTCATAAATTCTTTCAAATAATAAAAATAATTTACAATGAAATGTAAAAAAAAAATGGTTACAATTATCATAATTTATCTACAATATATAGTTATTTTCGGTAACAACTATATATTTATTTGGTAGAAAACAATAAATATAATATAATCTTTATTTAAATGTTAATTTTCAGAGTCTGAATCGTTTATTTTTAAATATAATTATTGTTATAAATTAATTATTATAGCAGTAATTACAAAAATGGAGCTTCTGTAGTTATTTTATCATGCAATTTTAGTCATATAGAATACCAAATACTTTTCTCTAAGTGTACGTTACATTAGATTGAATGGAATTTTGAGAATAATTTGATCTGTTCGCTCATTTGCGAAAAATAATTAATATCGGAAAGAATTAGGTATACGTATTGTTTTATTAAAATTCTGTATCATTTTATGTCATAGACTAAGATTACGTATACGTTCTGCGAAAAAAGAATTTCAATTTATCGCGCGGAAGGTAAAGCCGTGGTGCTCGTCACAGGAAAACATTGTCATAACGAACGCCAATATTCGAGCACGAAAATTCAAACAACGATAATACTGAATGCCTATCGTCCTTGTGTATGCGCCAATAAGACCAATTTCCGGGTCTTATCAACGTCGGAGCAGCCGCGGGATGAAATGCCAAGACATTTCCAAGAATAACGCGGGACCGCGGGAAGCCTTGTGGCTCCCGGGAGGCGCAATCGGAATTCGTAAAGTATGCGGCCTGTGCTCTCGTTTATTTCGGCGTCGGCCGACGCCACCGAGAGACGCCACCGACGAGGAGGAGGCGGCTGCCTCTTTAAACTGGTGCCCTACGTCTCGTATAAATTTTCCAGCGTCTCGACGAAACGCTTCCCGTCTGCTTTATCGTATTTCCTTGCAATTAACCCCTCCTCCCCCCTCGCCACCCCCCCCCTCCTCTTCCTGTCCGTGCCCCGCGCCCCGCGCGCATCTACCGCCTACCAGCCGCCGTCGGCCGTGGATCGCGAAGTAGAAGCGTTCTGCATATTTCATTTGTTCCTGGGCGCGCTCCCCGGGAGGCTGAGCGTGTCCCGGTTTCGTTCTTCCGGAACTGCAAGGGCGGTGACCCGTGGCCAGGAAATTGAAACTCACCGTTAAGAACACGCGTAGGTATACGTCGCCGATGGTGGGCGGCGCGGCGGTACCGGCCGGACGAGGAGCGCGCGCGAGGATGCAGGCGGCTGGGCGCGAGACGAGGAGCGCATTATACGAGGCAAGGAGGAACACCCGAGACACGATTGCGCGCCACTAGCGTAGCCCGTTAAAAAGAAAGCAATTATTCTCGTATAACTGTAATTAATGTGAGCCAATTAATTAGCTTGCCGGTAAAGCGCGGAAATTCGCAATTAGTCTAGTTGAGCGCGCGAGAGGAGAGGAGAGAAAGGGGGGGGGGGAGTGCTCGCGCGCGGGGAGATTTCGGTCAGACACCACACCGGTAGTACCTACCACTGCCTCGAGGATCGATCGGCTAAGAAAGCAATCGCATTTATATCGTGCGAAGGGTGTCATTGATTTTTTTACCAGCGCCGCGGCTACTGTCCATCCATCCATCCATCCATCCGTCCGTCCATCGGTATCGGGAGTGCGGCGGACAGGGATATATATTTTTTTCGTAATTTAACCATTTCTTCGGGGTACCCGCGTCCCGCCGCCTGTCTGCGGACGTTATTTATCGCTGTCAGGGCACCCAAAAAGGGACATTAAAGCTTAAGCAGAAGTACAGGATGCTTAAAGATTAAGGACCGTGAGTTATCGCACGCCCCCGTGCCACCTGTCTGCAAATCGTCGACCGTAGGAAAAAAAAGGATGATATGGGTTAAAAAAAAAATAAATTACTCTCGGGTCACTATCAATTTTTCCGTTGCTTCGTTTAATGAACAGTCTGAGCAATTACGCAAACTGGTGCGTAATTGCTTTCTCTCACGTTTCCCTTCTCTCACCACATTAATACGGTCATGAAAAAATAAATATTTTTACGACGACATAGATTAATTAAAAGCGGAGGCTACAAAGAAAGTGATAAAAAAAAGAACTTTCATGACTTTTGACAGAATTTGTATGGGACAGAGAAATTTTGCGAGAGGATACAAATGCAGTTTATATATATATATATATATATATATACAGTTTTATTTAAATGAATATTTCAAAATTGCTAAAAGTAAGCTTATTACATTCCAATTTTAATGCGTGACATTATCATGCACGCGGTACATTTAACTGAAATTTCGTGCCTTTATTGCATTTTTCACGGCTGTCCTCGATATTCCATGCTACTTGCTCGCGATCGCAGGGAGGAAAATACGTTATTCATTGGTTTATCGTTTATCATTTATAATTTATTATTTATTCGTCATACACGCGGTCGCATTATTTCGTAAATTGAAGTAATTCGTTCGTTATTTACTTCATTCTGTTTAACGACCGGGGTACAATAAAAAAAGTTAATTGTTCTGCATTTTTAAGAGCGCACTCCGCGTCCAACTTTCGTTACGCGCGCGACGCTGAGCTGAAGTTTACGGAGTAATTGCAAAATATTCTGACACGCTCGTCGCACACGTTGGAAGACAAGTCTCCCTGGTAATGGCATCATTAAGTAAAAACGCGTCACACATCGATGAGCACTCGATTGTTATTCGCAATCCTGAGTGCGGCGCGAGGAGCTTAAATCGATTAAGTCAGACATTCGTGATATTTCCGTCTTTAAAATCTGTTCTACACACTGCTTTTTTTGGCACGTCCCTATTGTATCGCGAGCGACTCAAGCGTATAATTGCATCGATCGATGCACCCGACGTTTCGCACGTACACGAGCGCGCATATATACACACACACACGTACACGTATCTTCAGAAATTCGAGATTCCTCCGGAGTGCATCCGGAGTGCGAAGGAGAACGAGCGTGTGCGTCGCGCTCAGCGATATCCAGGTAATATTATATATATACATTATATATCTCCGATCCGATGAGCAATGTATTTAATCACTCGATTTTTATCAGGGAGAAGAAGAAGAAGAAGAAGCGTTATTCGCAGCGGAAATGAAAACAAATGAACTTCTGCCGTTTCTGCAACGCAGAAAATTGAAGATTTAAGACTCCTTGTCATTCACCATTCTATCTCAGATTACGACGTCAGAAGCAAGGAAACACATAATAAAAATCCTTCTAAGATATATTAAAATAGAAATATTTTTCAATAAAACAATATTTGCAAGCGACCCCTAGTAAAAAAGAACTACTAGTGCAGTAAAAACACTACTGAAATGTAGTAGTGTTATCACTAGTAGTTCTTTTTTACGAGGGACAGATTTATAAAATTTATTGAATATTCTCTATTTCAGGGAGGGACAGTTATCAGAACTATGAGCATAACTTATTTTGTTTACGGCGCAATTCCAGTCATAATAATAGATTATAATTTATAAATTTGTGTGGTTTGCTTACGGAAATTTAAATTGACTAGAAGTGCCAAGTAATTATTATTTATTTAGAGTATTAAAAGCGCTAACAAACAATACTTTTAATACTTAGAGTAAATAATTATTTGGCATTTCCAGTTATTAAATTTCTGTAAGAATTATTTGCTAATTAACAAAATAAAAGGAAAGTTTTCGATGTATTTTACAAGTCTGTTTCATTCATTATAGGTGCTGTATTAAAAGACATTTTATTTTAATGTATCTTGTAAGAATTTTTATTATGCATTTTTTACCTGCTTGCACTAAACATAGCATAAGTCATTATGATGTGCTAACTCGCACGTTGCAGCGACTTTTGAGACGTCATTGACAAGTCGCTGTTACGTAGTTAATAGCCAAATTTATTACATAAAAAATTATAGTTTATTAAGATAATTCTTGAGTAAATTGAGTTACGACAGAAATGTCTAATTTTTTTATATAATGAAGTTGAAGTATCGAACTTGACGTGTGCAAAATTCTAGGGTAGGTCATCGATGAAATAAAAGAGAAAAAATATTGAAAATGTAACTTTTCATGTATACGTAGTGACAGATTGGGATCGGAGACGCTTCTTTGATTAACTGCACACAAACGAGACGAATTTTCTGAAAAACGAGATTATGATATAATTTAAAAAATTACGGCATTTTAATAGTCACAAAAAAGTAATGGGTCATCGACCATTCTGGAAAGATAATTAATGTTGAAATGGAAAAATATCACACAATCTCATACGGCTTGTCAGTTTAATTTCTTTTCATACTGATTTCATTCATCACTTTTGCATACTAAATATCATTTGTTTCATATTATTGCATTAGATATACACGTAGTTTCAATATTTCATCCAAATTATGCAAATATTTATGATTTTGGGTGGGCCCTAGTGAGGCACCCCAAATTTTCGGCACTTTACTAAAGAACCACCTTAAAAGACAAAATACTTATGAACTACTATACTATAATATATATATAGAAGATCCGGAGAAACAGCTGATTAATTAAAAAAAACAAATTATTTGGTATATTACGCGGCGACGTGCGAGAGACGTATTATATTTTTTGCAATTTTGCAACTAAAATAGCACGTTTCTTTTACACACTGTTACAAACATGGTTGCTTTTATTTTGCAATCTGAGAACAGTGACAAATGACGAGGGATCTTAATTATTTTACCTTTAACATAGGTTTTCAGATAACCAAATCTGCCAAGAGCATGTATTGTAAACTGTGTGCTGTATATCATGTTAATAAGAACTTAAATAACCGAATTTATTGGAAAAGTTTTTTACAGTGTGCTGTTTTTCCAACATTGCATTGGTAGAAATGTATTAAAATACAAGCCCCATATTACTGTGACATTACTCACATCATGATAAACATGCGCTTCATTTCTGCTGCATTTCTGTTGTTATATTATGCTGACAGGATGTGATAACAGAAACTAACAATAATAAACTTAAAAAAGACAATGAATAAGAACCTGTCTTAAAATCATAAATCAAATTTGCTAACATATTGTTGGCATTTTGCTGTCAAATTTACTGGCACACTATTTGGTATTTTGCTATCTGGGTTATTCTCGATCATATTAAATGTAAATGTATATTATAGTATCTTTAAAAGATGTAATATTACCGTTTTGGATTAATCAACTGTTGGACAAAATAAAAGTTAACATCTCTACAGCGAAACTTCGCAGAGACTCGTTTTATCTCAGCTTTTTACATTTCAATATCAAGTATTTCGATAACTGACTTTTCCCGATAGGAAGTTTATTAAAGTTTACGCGAGGTTAGATGAAAAATAAGTTTTTGCTCTGGATTCGTAACGTTGGAAATACTAAACCTGATGGTGCTTCCGAAGTTTGGAAAAGGATGATTCATCATCTTCATCCGCAGACCACAACGTGTTAAAAAATCGGGATGTAATTAAAACGTCTTAAAGGCACGTTTTGATTTTGAACATGCCTGCTGTCCCGATCGGAACGCGCGCGGTCCGGAGAAGTAAGTACGGAGGCTGTGAAAAATTGTGAACAGTGAGAGACACGCGTATAGTTATAAATTGAAGAAAAAGTTTTTCTCGCGTGTGCATAATCTACATATCTGGCCTTGTCGCAACTTCAACGCCCAGGCAGCGCGGATTTTTCGCCGTGCCCGGCCGCGATATTATGGGGAATAAGTCAAACTGGACGTTTAGTAGCGGTAAAACGCGTTTATTATATAAGCTCGGAAGTTTCTCTGCCGCTATAAATCGGTCAGGCGTATAAACCCTTTGCCGCGCGCGCGCGCGCGCGCGAGCAAAAGTTTCGGGCGAAAACTTTCGGGAGGGGAAAAAAGTCAAGAGAGCGAGAAAGATCCGAAGGGACGTTGCAAAAAATAAACGCTCACGAAAATTTTCGTAATAAGGTTAATACAGGATCTGTGTCGCGCTGCGAGAAGGACGCCCGTATTTTCTGTCGTATAGGTATAGGCGGGGAAGATGGAGGAGGGCAAGGGGGAAGGGGGACCGAGTACGAAGTCGAGCACTGGCAAATACTGCTACAACTGGGACAGTCGAGATGTTGACGCGGCGTTTTTCTGCTTTTCTCCGGAAAATCTCGTCGGGCTTATTTGATTACTGGGTCTGTGTGCCTAGAAAAACTTTGTTTGCTTTAACGCGGAACTGAATCAAGCACGTAGACGATAATGCCGAGTGTATTTCGACGAAATCTGAAAACACCGCGCGAGAGAAGATACATATTTTCCTTACAAAATTCATGCCTTAAACTTTACGCGGCGAATTAATGAAACGTTAGAAAGGGACTCGAATTATTTGTTGGTCATACATAATACGGCCGACTGACGGCAACGGAGAGAGAGAGAGAGAGAGAGAGAGAGAGAGAGAGAGAGAGAGAATGCGGCTTTACATTTTCGCTGTGTTTCATTTCCGCAACTCCTCTCTCCAATGTCAATATGGAGCGACTGTTGAATAATTAAGTGTTGCAATTGTCGGGCATCCTTTCTCCGGCTCGCGTCGTAATCTTTTTTTACGGAACTTCATTCCCGATTTATACCTTCTCCCCCGGAGTCTCAATCCGGCTTGCTCGCGTTTAAATAATTTCGCGTTCGCCGTTATTACACCGGTCCTTTCTTCTTACCGGCGCGGCGCGCCACGAAGGAGGAAAACGCTCCGCTCCTTACCTATACGTTCCGCTCTGCGCGCTCATGTTCAATCGTCCGTTTCGCTTAATTTCATGGCGGACCGTGAGCCAAGAGGGAAACACTCCCGCAGATCTTATGCGCCGGCGGCGGCGGCGGTGGCGGCGGCTGCTGCGGCGACAGCGCACGAACGAATCAATGTATCCCGGTCGCTTTATGAAGTATGCATATCGCCCGACTCGCGCGCGGCCCGCGCACCGCGCGAGGAAGCTTTTGTTGAGTAACGCCGAGACTGCAATTCGCGGTAAGCGGTTTTGCGGTGTATACTGCAAAGCTCCCAGCAGAGGATGATTGGCAAAGGAAACGCGCGCAAGAAGGAGAGACAAAGAGAGAGAGAGAGAAACAGAGAGAAACAAGGAAGAAGAGAACGGAACGTTTTGTAACATCGGTAATACATTTCGTGCAGAAATCTTGGAATAACGGACCCCGCAAGGCTCTTAATTTCCAGCACATGGCGGGGAATTTGCGGCGGCGGAGATGTCGCGATCATGGGACTCAAGCGACGAAATATTTTCTGCTAATAATACCTCTGCTGTCCCTTGGTGCGTCATTTTTTTGGGAGGTCGAAGAAACGACGCAAAGATTACAAAGTTCGCAAAGATCGCAAAGTTACGCCCGTTATCGCCTATTGTTACAGAGAGAAAGAGAGAGAGAGAGAGAGAGATCAAAACGCGACGAGAATCTCATTCTTTCAGCACGTCGACTTTGTGGCTCGTGACACGACATCCGCATTTCCGTTAACTCGATTCCGGCCGAATCGCCGAAGTTTAGTCGCGGAAAGTTTACACCGGGCGGAGGTGGGGAAGGAAGGAGGAGAGCCTGGCCGCGACATCAATCCCGCATTATCCACGTCCAAAAATCTCGCCCGACGTTTTCCGCGCTTTATCCGGGACTTCTTCTCTTCACCCGAGGAGAGAGCCAGCTTCCCTTTCGAAAAAAAACCCGCGCGTCACCGGGACAAATCACCGGGATGAAGTCTGGAGTCTCGCGCGAGTGTGATCTCCATGAAATTTCCCCCGTCGTATGTGCAGGTCGCCATCGCCCCAAATAATAACGGTAATGATTCGCTGCGCCAGAAAGTCATTCGAGTCATTGTACTCCGTAAAAATGCCGCACTATCGGAAACTGCGCAAGTGCAGCAGTCAAAGATTCTAAAGATCAAAGCGCTCCTGATGCCGTCTGAGGCGTTGCCGCGCGGCTGCTGCCGGGTCTTGCGTCTTTGACTTTTAGGAAAATAAGATTTACGGGTTCGTGAGGGGAAAGCTGGGAAAGAGAGAGAGAGAGAGAGAGAGAGAGAAAGCGTGCATTTATTTCAGCGCCCTGGGATAACATCCCCTCAGGCGCACCAATTTTACAGGAAGAGTCATAGTTACAGAGAATATGGGCAAATTCACATTGACAATGGCATCCTAAGCGTTCTCATTAAGTGTATAAGTGTAAGCATAAGTACAAACATAAGCATGAGCACAAGCATAAGCGCAGACATAAGCATAAGCATAAGCAAACAATCAAAAATAAAAAAGAATAAAGAAATAGAATAAAAATGTAACTAAAAAAGAAAAAATAAAAACTAAAATATCTATGCAGAAGCAGAAAGAAGAATAAAGAATATGAGAGTGAGAAAATCAATTATGCAAAATGCATATAGAAGCAGCACGAGTATTTACGTCGAGCAGGTTAGCGATGAGAGCAATCAAGAATACCACACTCCTAGTTATTCAGCAGGTATTCAAACAGTCTAGTCCTGAATACTTTGATTGACTGTAACT
>NW_012026842.1:683257-683869 GCF_000956235.1 Wasmannia auropunctata | reverse complement strand
TTATTCCAAATCTTTGATGCATGGTATCTGAAAGACTTCTTGTACGTCTCGGTTCTGCATTGCGGAAGGGAAAGAAGATTTACATCAGCTCTCGTATTTCTGCACAATTCCACAGATCTGAAAGTGAGGCCTTCGAAGATGATCTTTGGTTTTTGGTTCAAGATAATATCATGCAGCAGAGATGCAATAGTGTGATCTCTCCTCCTGTCCGTCCTAAGCCATCCGAGCTTACAATAAAAGGGTGTGATGTGCACATCTCTCCTGATGCCAAAGATTAATCTGACACAGGAGTTTAGTGCTCTCTGCAACCTTAAATTCTGCTCTGCAGTAATGTCAGTCAGGGCAGCACAACAGTAGTCCAAGTGCGGTAAAATAAGAGTAGTGATCAACTGTATCCTTAGAGAGTCCGTTAGTAGATGTTTACATAGTTTTAGTTGGTATAGCTTGGAGCTGATCTTTCCTGCCGTTTGCGTAACCTGCTTGTCCCATGACAGAGTACTTTCGATGTGGACTCCCAGATATTTAATGCTGCTGGAGAACTGTATTATATCCTTGTCGACTACAATATTCGGCAGACGCTCATACTCCATGGAGTTAATGTAACGAGCAGAG
>NW_012026842.1:631318-683237 GCF_000956235.1 Wasmannia auropunctata | reverse complement strand
TCTCATCAATGCAGTGAGACGACGCAACATCCGTCCACCTCCAACTCACCACATCCTCTAGAAACTTTTGTTCATCAAAGCCTCGAAAATCTCTGCACAGCAGAGTTCTGGGTTTGCGTCGCTCGATGTTGATGCCATAAGTGATTTGAATAAGATCATGAGCCGATAGAAACGGAACAGGAAATTTGTTAATATTGACTAGCTTGTTGTTATCGTCGATGATACAGAGGTCCAAAAATGTGCTGGAGTTCCTCAGGTGATGCGTAGTCCCATACGGCACCAAGTACATGTCAGTTGAAGAGATGAATCCACGCAATTGCAAGCTGTCATATGAGTCAACCATCATATCAGCATTAAAATCACCCATTATGATTGAGTGCCTATACCCCGTCTGAAGGTCAGTAAAGCGCTGTTGAAAATCTTGAAGAAAGCCACAGTTTGGAGGCCGGTAGACCACAGCCAACAAGAGTTTGGATCTACGGTTTATGTTGATCTCCGCCATAATGTACTCTGGTCTGCGAAGAGTTCCAATGGCAACCGACTGCTCCAAGATAGTGGCACTCATTGTATTGTGCAAGAAGAAGGCCACTCCCCCTCCTTGTCTCTCTGTTCTATCGCATCTGTGCAGAGTGTAGCCAGGTAGCATTACCATATTGTCAGGAACCGCAGGCTTGAGCCAAGTTTCAGACATACATATTATGTGGTAGTTAGAGTTAGCAAAGAAGTGAACGAACTCATCTAAATGTGCCATAATGGACTGGCAGTTTACATGACAGATTAGCAGATCTTCATAAGCCGAACTCGCGTTATTCATATTTAATATTTGTTAATTTATTCTTAATTTTACTAAGAAGAATGGGACACTTTTTTGAGTCCATAGCATGATGCCCTACACTGCCAGTAGAAGTCCTTGAGTTACCTTTACAATTTGCGCATGTCGGAGGTTCCTTCCTCCTATCACAGTCCTTCAGTTCATGTGGGCCAGAGCAATGTCCGCAAACTGGCGACCCCCTGCAGTCTTTGGCTATGTGGCCGTAAGCCGAACATCTATAGCATTGTAATATTTTAATGTGGTCTTCAAAAAAACATGCCGAAAAACGCAAGTATATCCTGCCGCTGCTTTGCAGCTTTTTACGGATGTCCGGAGCAACCTCTATTACACAGCTGGTGTGGTTCTTCTTTTCCCTAGGCTTAAATAAGTATACAACTTTAAGAGAGAGAGAGAAAGAGCGAGCGTTCGGCGTTGATTTCCTCTCGCGCGACGAGGAGGTGCAGAATCGCTGCTCAAAGCCCTCTTCCGCAAGAAACACGTGATGCTCAAGGAATACAGAATGTCCCGGGGAGAAAAAAATGTGGCATGCTTCCAAGAAGATTCTTCAGAGAGATTATCCTCCCCGAGTGCGTCTTAAGGGACCGGTTAAAAACTTGTTTATTTAATGTGTGTACATTTGCATGTAACAGATACGTTTTTACACATTTTCAGTCGAAACAATTAACACTATATATTTGTGCCCATCAATTTTCCGCGAATTTGTGATACGAACGTTGCGCGCATCGCCCGGAATGGGCGCTCCGCGCGTCCCGAGTACGTGAAATATTCGGAACATCGAAAATTAAAATTATTTAAATAACATATCCTCTTCACGTCACAGTAATGTGCCTATAATACGGGTGTACGGAACGACATGAGAAACACGTCAACGTCAATCTATTCGATATTCGATCTCCATTCGATATTTCGACGGACGAGCCTGCGTCCCGTGCTCTTTCTTATTAATATTCAGCATAATCTCGCGACCGCGCGCCGTCGAATCGGATCTATCGTATTCCGCATAGAATCACGCTTATAATACACACCCCCTGGCAAGTCCGACGGATTTCTCCCCGGGGAAATTCGGCATACGCGCCCATTGTTCGGCGAAAAGAATCAGGGGAAAGGAAGGAAGACGTTAGACGAAGGCGCGCTGAATGGGCTGAGAGCTCATCTTCCGAGCGGCTTAGCGCCCGCCGACAAAAATCCCGTGGTATCCTCCCCCCTCCCCCCGACGCGGCGCGAGTGGCTATCCCGCAGCTCGTCGGCCGGACCCCGGGATCTATAAATGGGATCGATCTGCCGTTATAATGCCGCGCGATGGTGCACGGGCGAATGCCCGGGTATTAATGACGCGCCAGAGTGAGTTACGTGAACGGCCGTACGAGTGCTTCATAATGCAGGAGCGCCTAACGCGCGCGTCGGTGATAGAAGGAAAATTACGGGGAATTGCCACACTCTGGGAATTGTCTTGACTCGCGGGCGCAAATAGCGACGACGCGACGGTTCTCCCTTTGACGCCTCGCGTTAAACCCCTCTTAATTCCCACGATTCTCGAAAACGGGGATAATGGTGAAATGTCTCGCGACGCGCTGAACGTATATAGATATACGTATACGTCTTAAAGGTACGGTAAATTCTCACTCGGCGGAAATTCATTCGCATTTGAATATTGTATGTTGTAATGTGTCGCGGGCGTAAACAATTTTTTACGAGATCGCGACGTATCTGCGTATATAATCAAGAAAATTATCCCTCAGGTAAATCTTGTATATCTCTGTCCATCTTTCATGACGCGTTCGTGTACGACGGGCGCGGCGGATGTAAATTCACCCTCGGGGATGTGTCGCGAGCTATGAAACTACGAACTATGAACATTTACTGAAAATGGAGCGGGGATCATCTACATTGGCTCCGGAACAGCGTAACGTAGTCGGCTCGGTTTTACCTCCGCGCTTTAAAGTTTGTAAATAATTCAGCGTCGTCTGTGCACAACGGGGCCCCCCTCGCCACCGTCGTCGTCGTCGCTGCCGTCGTCGCCGTCGATGTCGCCGACAACGACAGGGATGTGTATGGAGATGAGAGAGAGAGAGAGAGAGAGAGAGAGAAAAGAAAAAAAAGGGGAGAACGTAAATAAGGCGGGAGAAAAACGCCCGAGCGAAATACGATAAGAGCACCCACCCCCGTTTGGTCCCCGGCCAATTCCACGGAGGCTGGCGCAGCGATCGGGAGGTGCGCAACGATCACGTGCAGACCTTATTGCGCGAGCGGGATCGTGAGATTTCCTATTTCCATGCATTTCGAAGCGCGCGCGATTCTAGCCTAACGCCCGGGGACACCCCGGATGCCCCGAGATTATTACGGCCGAGATTATCGAGGAAACGCGAGTCCCACATCCGCAACGTCGGTATAACAAACTATGAATAATTTGTTTTCCCTCCTTTCGGCGCGGCGTAATCGAGGAACTCTTCGGATTACCCGCGGTGATGAGAAGGGGGAAAGGGGGGAGGGACCGCGTGATCGAATAAATTGAAAGGGTATTAGAGAACTTCTGTAATGAAAGATAAATACATTTCTCTGTCTCGATACTCTTCGAAAAGTACGCGTTGTGAAGATTATGTAATTTAAGGAGGTCTTACCTTTGCCGGCCGTAAAAGCCGGTGATCCTTATTCATGAATTTTTTAAGGATATCTATTATATACAATATAACGTGGGTTTTTGCATAAACTTATATATTATTTGAACAGCAAAAAAAATATTTTTTATTCATATAAAAATGTATTTTAATGCCCCCAAGTGGCGATTGAATGTCGCATGTTTTTCGAGCTAACGGAAGTAACTACGAAAAAACGAATTAAGATATCGACTTGATTCTTTTTTCCTCTTGATCCTATAATACTTTAACGCATGGCATGAACTAAAATGATGTCAATTCGCTGAAATTTGTAAAAATGCAGATAGCCATTTAAAAAAATATTTTGTTTGCCCTAAAAATTTTTATTAATAACAAATTTAATGTTTGTTGTAAAATCATGATTTTAGTTCACGCCATGCGTTAAAGTATTAGGATCAAAGAATCAAGTCGATATCTTAATTCGTTTTTTTGTAATTACTTCCGCGGTTAGCTTAAAAAAACATGCCACATTCAATCGCCACTTGGAGGCATTAAAATTACATTTTTATATAAATAAAAAATAGTTTTTTTTGCTGTTCAAATAATATATAAGTTTATGCAAAAACCATTTTACTGTATATAATAGATTTCCTTAAAAAATTCATGAAAAAGGGCCGGCTTTTACGGCCGGCAAAGGTAAAACCCCCCTTAAGAACAATAGCGCAGACTCGAACTATATCTTCTGAATTGTAACACAGCGTGTAGATATTAGATAATCACATAATGTGCACAAATAATTTATTAAAATAATATATAATATATCGCAAATGATTTATTAAAATGCCGTCGAATGCAGTAATTCGCGTTTAATGAAAATTATTCTACGAGAGAAATTTATATAAAACGTCGAAACGTACAGGTCAAATCCAAATTAATATTATCGCATGCGTTACGAGCGGAGCGGATACGGCGAAGAGGATAACACTTGTCAGAGAAGGGGATCGTGAAACTCCAAAATAATTTCGGAGATATGAAAAAAGTTTCCGCTAGGCTTGCAAGTCCGAGAGCCGCGCGTCTCTTCCAGTGCACGCGCGTAAAGGATGAAATTCATTTCGTCGCATAATTCTGTCTCCGCGTCTCGTTAAGGGATGCCCCGTAATAAAAAGAAGACAAAAGAGATTAAAAATTCTCGGTATGCAGTTGGGACAGCGGCGCGATAAACAAAGGGGCGGGAGGGGGGGGGGGAGTGGCGCGCTTCGATGGCGCCAAGGGTGATGCAATGAAATCGCTAATGATAACGATTGCTGCAGCGACGTTCCCTCGTGCAGATAATTAATTATCGAGAGGAGTAAATTGCGAAATAACGAGCTCGTGATCGTAATATATTCGATAATCGATTCAGATAGACGCGTATACTAGCAGTCCGCGGTAAATCCGCGTAATTTTCAGTCTTCCTCGACGGTGTTATAAACGGGGCCGATCGGTCGGTCGGGCCGCGCCGCGCCGGTCCAGCGAACGTTAATGCGTAAAATAATAGCGCGCCCGCGTTCATTTTTGCGCGCCGGTACCCCCTTGGGGGAAGGACTAATCTCTCTCGACGTAATTCCCGCGGAGGCTGCTGAAAAATATCAGCTTGTACGATTCCTGAATCGCGCCTGGTTATACATACAAGCGGATCAAAACGTTTATACCGCGTATCCACGGCGTATAATTACGCACGTGTGTTTTGCGCGCGCGCGCGTATACGTACACGCGCGCCCGGCGATAATGTAACCGGAGTATGGCTTATCAAGTATTCACGCGACGATTTTCCAAAATCGCACGGACGACCGAGCAAATTTGCGTCGAATCCCAGAAACGCCATTACCGACGCAATTAGCAGATGTAGCGTTAAAGTGCCGCGATATACGAGGGACCGATTAAAAGCGGTATTTCGAGCAGACCATGGGAGGGGGGAGGGGACGCCGCGCACGGGGAAAGGGGGCAAAAAGGGGGAGAGGAGATGAAAAGGGGGGGTTGGGAGGACCGCGCCCGCGCCGCCCCGTTGATTACAGGGAAAGGGCCGAGCGCGCGATCGGGATACAACGAAAAAATATTCCGTTCTCGCAGCACATGCGGCTAATTGCCGAATATTTAATCATTTAACCGGTCAGATTGTCGGCGCGGCGCCCACGGAAAAGTCAGGATGTGCGACCGCCCGCGCGCCCGCGCTCGGATTCGCTAATAATCGGTATTTTTCCTGAGATTCAAACGTGGCGTGGAAATATATATTATCGCACGAGAAACGGGAGATTTTATTTATTAAACCCTTTTTACGTTGCAGAAATTCATTAAATTATCAGCAGTATGTGCAAAGCGCGCGATATATAACGTCCAATAAATTTGCTCCAAATGAGACAGAATAGCATTTGGAACTTGTTTCTCGTGAAAAATTACGTATTTTATCGCCCGTTTAATCCTCTATTAATATAAAATATGTGTGTAAAATCGATGCAAATAAACATATATATAATTGCGATCTATTAAAATCGGGGGAACTTAAAAATACACGAAAATATCGAACGAATTTACACATTAACGCACTTATTAATTTACTGCTGTCAAAAAGGAGCCAAGAATTTAATTCATTAAACCACAATCTTGCATCTTGTTCAATTAATTGTAAGTAGAATTTAGAATAGAACGAATAGAATTTATTAAGTTTAGCATACCTTATGTGAAGTACAACTTTACTTTTTATTATCGCGATTTGTACGATTCGTAATTATATCTCGGCAGCATCCATTAAGGCGAGTGCCGTAATTCTGCTTCAGCGAAAGGAAACAAGCGTGCACCTTTGAATGATAAATATGTTGATTCTCTCTTTTCACCCTTTCTCTCTTTCTCTTTCCCACTTTTATCTTATCGCGATACGATTCGAAGCTCGCTTCCTTTTAGCTCTGCCGAATGTAATGTTAAATAAACATATCCTCGCCGTTTGCTCGACTCTGAAATTCAGATTTCGCTTGCGAAGCGAAACAGTCTCGCTCTTGAGGCGTACGCACATGTATTGCCTGCCCTCGCGTGCATCACGACGAAACGAGGAGCAAATATTATTTCTCGTGTGCTTCGACGAGAACGCTCCCACGTCCGGTGCATCGCGCTATCAGCTGGCATCTCTCGTCCCCTCCCGTGCTCTCCTCTCGCGCTCGAATTGTTCGCGCACGGACCTACGAGACGCTCGTATCTGCTTCCCAACTTAAGTTGAAACGAGATTTATTCCCCGTGCCGCCGTGCACCTCCTCCCTTCCCCTCCCCCCCCCGCCATTACCACCCATTCAAGGATTCGGTCGGTCATATATTTTAATGCGATATCTCGTTACGGTTATGGCGTTATAAGCTTTCGCAAGACTGCATTAGCGTTTAACGCCACCGTAAAACGACACTTGGAGTTACTCTTTCTTTTACAAGGGGATTTTATTACCGCGACGCGTGTCCGCGATGCGAGCCCTGCGCGAAATTATTGCCAGAAGTAGTAGCTATTAACCCAGCTATTATTAGCTATTAATATCGCAGCACATTCCGCGATGCGTATGCACGCCGCGCGGCGTTTACAGTAACATTCGTTTTACAATGTAACGCAGTCATGGCTGTTTAATACCAAGCTCGTGCCTCGTAGTAATAATGATGTAATATATTACCGCGACACATTGCACGCGTCAATACTGACAATTATATATTCGCAGTATATGATTACACTGTAATATTTGTTTTAATGTAACTGAATCCCGATACATACGTATGCAATATATTTTCTATATCTGTTTCCAACATACATTAAATTTGTCCTGTAGAAGTTTTAAATATACATTAATACAATAAATTAAATAAATACGACGGTTTATTAAATTAAAAATTTATGCACGTGTATAAATACAAAAATATATCTAATTATATAAAAAAATATTTATATGTGTGTTATTTAATGCATAATATAAATATAATTTAATATACAATGTAAATATAATATTATAATATACATTTATGTACTATTACATTCTTATATTGAACGTAACTTAAATTTGCAAAGAAAAAGGATAACATACAGAATGTTCTAGATTTAAAATATAATTTAGTTCTTTGAAGAATTTGTAATCGAGTTTTCCTCAGCGAAAGTCTTCACTGTAAAATCTAATTACAGAATCTTTTTTATATCGAAAAGGAGAAAAAGTTTTCAAAAACTGAACTTTGATACCGCAAATGTATAATATGCAATGTTATATTTCAATAAAATTTACAGATTCATAAAAAGAAGACATAACATTGACATTTTATGTAATTACTGGATAGGTACATGTGCAGACGCGCGCGTGTGTACGAGTGTATGTCACAAACAATAAGACGGTGTATCCGATCTATAAAACACGTCGGGAACAGGTCACGAACGGCAAAGTTGCGAAATAAATTATCGACCTCGGCGAAGTTTCTGAGCTGGGCGAACCGATCTTGAAAGACTTCGACAAAGAAATGGATGGCCACATACGGCAGTCAATTTATTTTCACTCCTCGCACGATACACACAATATGGAGCAACTCGGGAATACATTGCCAGTGCATTAATTATACGTGTATATGCGCGATACCACAATCTTGCATCTTGTTTAATTTATTGCGGTATTACAATGAGCGTTAAACGCTGTTGAAGGGTTTATAATTTTTTTCTATATGGCTGAATACGCACCATGTGAGAACAAGCTAATAAATCTGTGTCTGTGTTGGGACATAACAGAAATATATATATTACCCTACCGTGAATTTCTGACGCGAGTTTGTGGCGGACACGTCAGTGCATTATTATCTAATGCACTGAAAGATCCCTTAGGAAAAATTAGAGACTGAAATTTTAACGTTAACGCAGATGTTAAAAAATGTAAAAACTTTTAAATGAGAAACACTCAAAACCACCAAAACTCGTTGAAATGAGCAAAATTGAAAATGTATAAACCTCTAATTACGAGTAATTATGGAAAAAGAGCGAGAGAGATAAAGAAAGAAAATAAATTTTGTGCTTGATAAAATAATAATAAAATTCAATCAAAAGTTATTATATTATATTGGATTAAACTCAGATTTGACCTTAAAATTCTCACAATACAGTCAGCAAAAATATAATATGGAAACACTGAAATTCACAGTAGTAAAAGTAAATTATTGAACCGACGACTCTTAATCGCTCGCTGTCGGGAATACAATATCACTGCCTTGTATTAAATTTGTAGTTAATAATTTTTCTAATAACAGAACGTATTACGTGTCACGCAGTTGTGTTGAACAATCTCACACATAAACAATGTTCGTACCACAGTAGAGAAAATATTTAATGGAAATTCACACTTGATGAAATTCGTTGAACTCGTTGAGATAAACCGTACCCGCGTTACCCTAGTTTGCTTCATTGAATAAAATCTGATGTTTCGCGCGATACACGTGCATGCTGCATACGTCCGCGGTTTGCAGTTCCAAGCATGGAAAACAGCGTCGGTCGCTGGTGGGGAGGGCCATTTTATCGAGTAAAGAGTCACTGCAGCAGCTTTTACAGGAATTACTCGCTGAATCGCAGCGAAGGGCGCTTCGACATAAGTAAAGTGTACACAATGGATTCATCGCGGTATAGGTAAAATCCTAACGCCGCGCCGCACCGCGCCGCACTCGCGTGCCGCTTCATTGAATTAATCTTAGTCTACGAGGAGCTTTTACCGTGATCGCGGGAATCGTGAAAAATGATCCTATTTATTTTGTTTAAGACGAGATCTATCAGGCGAAGTGCTTCAAGTCCGTCTCTCCCCCGGTCCCGATATACATATATGCGACAAGGATTCTCATATTCTCGCCATTCCGTCATTGAAAATCATTACTCTCATTAGAATAAGAACGTTGAGTTCCGCAGTAATTAAAAGTCGTCGGTTCAGTTACATATTTTTACTACTGTGAACAGTTCCATGTTGTTTTTACTGACCGTGAGAATTTTATCAAATTTTACCAATTACTTTTAATGAAATAATTATTACTATCTGAATAATAATGTTAAATCCTAAGTTCAACCCAATATAAAACTCAAGAACTTTTTCGCCGCATGACAAAGATCTTTATAAACGAGTTTGGATCGTTTCTTACTTATTGCAGCATAATATTCGCGATTCTTAAACGCGAGAAAACGTGGGATGATAACGAAGCCGGCCGTGGAAGTTAAGATCGCAAGAGGACCTACTAGGAGGAATTAGCATGTGAAAGTACAGGATGCGTATATATGCGTAGATCGTATATGAAAGGGTGGCACGGCGGCGGCGAGAAGATAGCCTCATATCCCGCACGTTTGCCGAATAAATTACGCGATTTCTAATTAAGTACGACTAAAGTGCCTATTTGCGTTGGCTCGTTAATCATGTCGCTCTCTGCGTTGAATGACATTTTTTCCCATGGATTCACATTCGTGCAATTGTTCAAAGCATTACGTATGTACGCAGATCTCATTTTTATAAAGCGAAGTTTTTTTTAATGGAAATTTCCCTGTTCACGTTGCTTCTCCATGTAATCGAATACACATTAATATTATGCGATTTATCATAATTAGCTTTGCGTAGATATGGGTAATGGACGAATAATTATCCATACATATTTCAAATGTTATCATAAAATTAAAATCAATTGAATAAGGTGGATTCTTGAAAGAAATTAAATTCTATTAGACTTATTGTAATAGATTTATTAAGTTTTATTCTTCGATAATTCTTCGACAATAAGTAGCGTCTAATAATATTATGCATTTTGGCGAAACAAAGCCCAGCATACTCGCCGCAGTGAATATTTTATGAGTATCTGATCAATCACAATCTATTATAATTATAATATTGTGACAATCGCAACTGATCGAAGAATTATAATCTATGAATAGCAATTGTACAGTGTTTGTTTTTTTCGAAAGAAATATGAGCACATTGACACGATCCTCAGTTTTACTTAGGCTCCAAGGTCACTTCTAATACCCATTTCTATTAATTAGTAGATTAACTTTAATCTCAATTTAATTTACTTTTATTTAGAAATATGAGCACATTGACACGATCCTCAGTTTTACTTAGGCTCCAAGGTCACTTCTAATACCCATTTCTATTAATTAGTAGATTAACTTTAATCTCAATTTAATTTACTTTATGTCTTCTTGTCTCTAAAAATTAGAAAAAGATAAAGAATAAATTAACGTAATGAATAAATAAAAGTCAATTTCAAGCAGTAATGAAACTGTAGAACTATAAATTTAATTTATTTCAACCACACGTAAATGAGTTCAGAATGTTTCAATTATACGAAGTTCTCTTCAGCCGAACAAAATCTCTGTTAAAAATATTATTTTCTATTCTAAATATTGATTGAATATAATGATAAGTTATTAGAGCATTGTTTAAAAAATTATTCAAAAAATTACGAAAAGAATAGAACATTTCAAATCAGACACATTGTGTATATAAATAATCTATCAAGTAAATCCAGTTAAAATAATTGTCAATGAGTAAAAACTTCTGATATAAATTATTTCCATGTCATCCAAAATTAAAAGAGATAAGGTAATTAAGTTGTCACTGTATGGCGAGAATAAGTGCAGTATTCAGACTTATAAAAAGTTAGAGATATGGAACATGAAAGTTCAAATGTGTAAAAAAATGTTATAAGATTGTAAAAAGAATAAGAACAAATAAATAAAACGTTAGCTTACTGTTAAATTTATATCAATGCGTTAGACAGAAATTGAAGAGACAAATTCTCATTGTGGATGATATTATCAGCTTGATAGTCAAAATCATAAATAAGATGTGTATATATACAAATGTCGAAAATATAAGTCAAATTATTAAAATTTGTCATAGGATAGCAGAATAAATTAAATTAAGATTAAAATTAATCTGCATCGATAGAAATGAGCCCAAGACACTTTTACGTGCTGAGAAATATTCTCGGGCGTTGTATTTATCAGCAGTTTACACGAAGGATACATTTGCTTCAAACGTCATACTCCTAAATTATTACAGTTCCGACTATTTGTCATTTGTCAATTTCGTATTCCGGCGGAGAGAAGGGAGAGAGAGCGCGACAGCTTCAACCAGAACTTTTCCCCCGGTAGAATTACCGTTCTCGCCGTTTCTTCACAGCTCTCTCGTCCGGCCTTCTTTCACGACGGGAAAGACGAGACGAGAGCTGCAGGCTGCACGACCAATTTTCATGGCGCGCGACACCGGGACGAGTCCGCGCGTATCTCATTGCAGTAAGCGGACGACCCAATTTCGTAACAATGCACACCCCCCCCCCTCCCGCCGCCGCCACCGACGCGAGCGCGCGGAACCCCCCTGTGCAAACGAGACGCAAACAAACAGGGGCAGGGTAGAGAAAATGGAGATGGGAGAGGCGGGCCGTTTTAACGCTGTACCGGGCTGCAGTGCACTGGCGAGAGCACTGGGGGGTTCCGCAATTTAGAAGGGCACCGGTTTATGAGCGCACCGACGACGGTTATTTATATCTTGCGCGGTTTAAACGCAAGAGAGAGAGAGAGAGAGAGAGAGAGAGAGAGAATCCGCCCCCGCGTAATTCGTTTCACGTCGAATACCACCCGCACCGCGCGGCATCCGCGCGCGTTCGCGATTTGTCCATTAAAATCCATTAGACCCCGTAATTTCTAATTACCTCACGACCGACTTTAGTCGCGGTAGCCACGAAAGTTACGAGCTCGTAAGATGATAACGAAGTACCGAAAGACGCAATTTTAATTTACAAAATTACTCCCGCGGTGCGGGAATATGCTCGCCGAAATAAAGCACCGCTCTACCCAGGTGAAATAGCGTCTCCGAGAAGTGAATATACATGGCATTTATGTGTTTGTCTGGAGAAGGGTCCACAGAAGGCTTAATTCGCGGCCCGACAACGGGACGAGAGGAGAGATATAGTTGGAAAGAGAGAGAGAAAGAGAGGGAGGGAAGGAGGAGCGAGATAGATAGAAGAGTCCTCCCTCGCAGCGCGCAGCGATTTTACGCGCTCGCGTGAGTCGAAATTCATGCGGCGCAGGAACTGATATTTCCCAGAAAATGAATCACCCTTATACAAACGAACCGACACACCGCGGTAACAGCGGCACAATAGTCAGACAATAGCAAAAGCGCGGGTGGTTGCTGGCTGCTGGCTGGGCGAAAGGGACTGGATGACGGTGGGCGAGGGGGGAGGGAAGGAAGGGGGTGCAGGAGAGGTGGCGGACGATGCGAGAACGGGAGATGCGCACAGGGGGAAGGGTGGGAGATTTCGTGGGTCGCTTCTCTCTCCCTCTGCGTGTACGGAGCGCGTAACGGTGGCGTACAGGTGGCGTGGAGAACGGGAAGGCGATCGTGGAAGGACGAGAGAGGAAGGACGGTGGGATGAAACTGCGCGCTCTCTCTCTCTCTTTCTCTCTCTCTCATCAGACGGAAGCGGGATGAAGGTGCGCCTTTCCGCGTACAAACCGCGCCGAGCCGCACCACCAAACATCACCCCGACCCATCTCTCTCTCCCCCCCTTCCTTTCCCCGCGCAAATTAAATAACCCACATCCATTAAAGGCGTTGCCGTTACTCTTCCGGGTTCGTACCTGGTTACCGAGCACTTAATGTCTAATTAACGTATTACGCAAATCGCCTGATAAGAGCGAGGCAAGTGCGCGAACGAACGTCGCGAGCGAATCGATAATTTATGATTCGCCTCGAATCCGCTCTCCCTCCACTCCCATCCCCTCCTCCTCCTCCTCCTCATCGTTTACGCGACAGCGCTATTCGCGTCTAAGTTGAAAATAGTAGATGTCGTTTGGTCGAAAAGAGGATTAATCACTCTTGCCGATAACGAAATCTAATTTATTCTGTTGAATTTTAGATGAATCTTACGCGTCGCGGAGATAATTCCCGATGATTTCGTCGATTCTCACCACGGTATTTTCGGCGATCGACATCGTGCTGTTGTGTCTCACTCTCTCTTTCTCTCTCTCTCTCTCTCTCTCTCTCTCTCTCTCTCTCTCTCTCTCTCTCTCTCTCTCTCTCTCTCTCTCTCTCTCTCTCTCTCTCTCTCTAAAGATGTAAATCGCATCACCTCTTACAAGATCTATTATTTAACGCATTTACGGCTAAGATTTCTCCAAAAAAAATTTTCTTATTAATCCGAATGCGCAATCTTTTCGAGATGCTCTCGCGGGTACTATTTATCGTCACTTATTTCGAAGTCACGTGAATAAGCACAGTCTCGAGAAGCTTATATTAAAATCAATATTTCATACCATACTTTACATCTGCGTTCTGTTGAACTTTTTTTAACAGCGTAAAATATAATTTACATTATTTTCGCAATAAATGACACACTTAATAGCGCCAAAGTAATTAAATAAAGGTCAAGCAATAAATTAATAGACTTCGTTGATTGTTTAATATAAATGTAAACGTATTAGCCTCTTTTAACACAACATTTAAGATTATCAAACATATTTTCAGATCAGCGCGAACAATTGCTGAAACCGTTTTATACACGTTTTTACACGCCATCAAGCCACGTCATTAAAAATGCATCTCACCGCAAACACAGCAGCGTGCTTATCCGAAATTGCACTGCCTTAAAACGCTCCATAAGCTTTAATTAATTACTACAACTAGTTACGAACAACGTGGTAAAAAATTATAATAAGTTATCAGAGATCAAAATAGAATTGTCGTTTACATTCAGAATCAAAATCGTAGAAAATTACACTTCTCTGTGTCGTAATGATTTTTTTCTTAAATATCGCTCTCGTTTTATAATATATGTAATGTAATTTTAACAGCTTAAATTATACAACAACTGAGAAAAAAAGTTGTTTCATTAGTCATTAAATTTAAATTTTCAATAAATAGCTAACGTAAACATTGTCAAAAAAGCAGTTCTAGTGTATACTTTACTTATTGTTAGCTCTATAATTTTAAAGTTTACGAGCTGTCGTTTTGCAAGCGTCTCCAAGTCAGGAGATTTAAATTACATGAATTTCCTTTAGATAAAGATAAGAGGAGCGTAGAAGTAACACACACACACACACACACTGTAGCCGAATCTCGCGACACGATGACTGATGATGAGAAACGTTTCTTTCACGGAGCGCCCAGCGTTTACCACATGCACCTATACATACATATATTCAAATGACCGTTCCTTGGCGTTCATGAAATTTAAAACCTATCGACCCGCATACAGCAACTAGATTCTCACGAGATTGCTCCTTTGAGAGGTCTGGTCAATCGCGGCGGCACTCACAGTCCTGGTTTATCAAGCTGCCCTTCACTCCCTTGCAAGGCTTTCATGAAATTTAATAGGTTGTCCGATTTACTCTTCGCTTTTTCACGTCAAGTCGGTTCATAAGAAACAAAGGACGCCGACGCTAACATATTTTTTTCCCACTCCACTACCTCTCGTGTACAATCTTTTACTATCTTCTTTTCTTCGGCCACAATTTGACTTTAATTATTATAGTGGTTGTACATCGAATATTAGCGTTGAAAAATACTTTAAATTTAATACAAACTATAATATATTTACTTATATATATTTTTCTTCCAACATTTCTAAAATGCACTACTACTCTATGAACGGCTTATTTTGAAGATGTAAATAATCTTTATTGAAATCTTATTAAGACCGTCGAACCGACGGCATCCAAATTTGACTTACATCCCGTTCGTTACAGAATTAAACTTGATATAACGTGACTGTGCGAAAATAAACGGTTCGCATATTAGAGATTTTAATCTGCATTCAATGAGGATAGATATTATGCATATCGCGCGCATCTTCACGATTATTCTCCGAAAAGAGAATCGGGAGTTATTTATATATGTATACGTCTCGGTATACATGTACCATCCCCTGTGGAAACGATACTACCTATCTCGCGTTGCGTCGCCGGTATCTAATAGCCCTCCACTTCTTATTCGTTTCGTATAATAAAAGACGGCATTTTGCAGAAGAGACTTCACCTCCGCTTTTACGCTCGCACGAAGGCGAAACGCTTTACGGGGAAATTCAATAGATAGCCGGTCGATGGAGGATGTTGTAGAGATTGTTCCGCTGCGCGTGATCTATGGGGGCGCCGTGGCCCGGTCTACCCCATAGCCTTTTCCAAGTATCGAAGTGCCTGCGACAACTCTCCTGTTCGATCCGCCGTTCCTCCTGAAACGAGATCCAAGCACGGAATGATTTGTAACCTTAGAGAGGGAGTGAAAGAAAGAAAGATATCCCATGCAAACCCAGCCCAAACATAGTAGCGAAATACAATACTGACTTTGGGTGTTCCGTTTTGTAAACTAGTGAATAAAAGACGGATTTAAATATGCAATTCAGAGATAAAATAAGTACGTTTTAAGTACCATGCATTAAAAAAAAATCGATAAATTACTAATAAATATTAACAACAGGATTTTAAAAATATTTTCATTAAAACACTTTTTTTTATTTCAGCTTTCTGTGGAAACTATATTGATTTAATATTTGTTAACGGATTGCATTATTAAATGTCTGTATAAAAATAATCCTAAAAAAGCCACACGAAATCTTTTTATTTTATTTACGGAATAATAGAAAATAATGGGATGAGTTGAAATTGATCGGATATTAAAAACAAAGTATTTTTAAGTCGATTTAAATCCTGCAGTTTTTTATTTTTGGTTTACTTCTATAAACTTAACGAGTTTCCTTATGAACCGCTTGATTTCATCATCCACAGTGTCGGTACATGGGTTGCGCGTGTAATCAATATGATTCGATATAACAGACGGCAACGAGATTGCCGAGAGATCGGTACAATTAATTCCGTTTCGAATTACCGTTCGGCGCCGCGCAATTGTCATCGATCATACAGCACTTACCAGCGCCCTGTCCCGCTTACGTCGTATTTGCTCGGCGAGATCCGCGATGTATTCCCGATTGCCGACACCGAGCGCGCGAAGCCTATAAAAGAAAGAGAGAGAGAGAGAGAGAGAGAGAGAGAGAGAGACGCCAGTCACACTCAGCTTTCATATCCTTTCTTTGATGGCACGGCGCCCCCGCGGAAATGACGGGGGCACGTACACCGGGGCGCGGATTACGGGAAATAAAGGTTCCACAGGGAGTAGCACAATCTAGGGCGAGCCACGTTGGGTTTCCTTGAGCGAACTATTTAATATCATCGCACCCAAAACGTGAAGATGGAATACGAATGAGACTGACGGAAGGATCCGGATGTAAGTGTGTGGAATGCGATTGAAAATAAAATATTCGATTTACTTCGGAGGATAGGAGGCACCTCCGTGACGAACGAAGAAAAATATACAAACTACAAACTTCGACGAGTTCCAAAAAAAATTACAATAAATAATTATATAATTTAGATACACAATTTTAAGATAATAAAAAATTATTCTCCCAGAAAACAATACAAATTATCGAGAATATTTTATCATAAAAATTCCTCTAACAGACCGTTCGGAAGTGGCGTAGATCTTATATATTTGCGTAAAAGTAGAAAAAGATGTACACCCCACACAGATATACAGAATGTCCCAAAATTCGCGAATTAAAATATCATAACAAGAAAGTCTTCGAAAAATTAAGTAAAAAAGTTATTTGTAAATTTTTATTTTAAGTAGTAGTTTTTGTGATATAAGCGTTTAAATTTAGCCAATTATAGATCACGATTACACGGAAACATGTCCGTGAACGCGTCAATAAGTGTTAGTGATCGCGCACTTCAAGCGCATAATAATTGATTAAATTTAAACTCTTATATCTCAAAAATTATTGCTTAAAATAAAAATTTACAAATAACCCTTTTACTTAATGTTTTGAAGATTTTCTTGCTATGATATTTTAATTCGCGAATTTCGGGACACTCTGTATGCAGAAGGAGAGTCATCATGCCTTTAAGAAATTAAAGATTTTTAAATATTAAAACATCAAAAATATGTATAAACTCTTTTTGATTTCACTAGTCAATTATGTGTTCCTGTATTTTTTTACTTTTCTTAGAAGAAAATCCCTCTAATTCTGTATATTGTTACATTTTTCAGAGACACATTTTCTGACACGCTAAAAATAACACAAATGGCCATAAATGATATCACGTGTGTCTGCACCGTCGTGAACCGTAAATATTGCAGGCGATACAATCCACGCGAGTAGATGCTGATCCATCTCTGATTCATTTCAGAGTCATACGTTAAATTAAGTTAACTGGCATGAAAAAAAGCTTTCCGTCCGAACGGCTCATCGGTATTTTCTCTCGGTGCTTTGAATAGTCTTTAACGACTTCGCGCTCATAACTCGCGCGAATACCTCGCATAGCGGGTATACTCGGGAACGCGCGCGAACCAATCGAACGCATCGTATCGATCCTCTCTCGCGTAGGTATGTGTGTGTGTCGCCAAATTAAATACTTGCGCCCGCAGTACCGAGGTGCCTTCGCGATTGTACCGTAGTTAAAAAAAAAACGAGGGAACATACAAAATAAAAGCGCGGTAAAAAGCCTCTTTTTTTTAAGTGAATAACACCCCCGGGGCTTACGCGCCGCCGCCGTTTTTTTTCCTTGGGTAATCGCCGCACGGTGACAGATAATCGAGGGTGATTAATTACTAGAGGCGCGCCGCAGAGCGTTTGAATGTCGGCCAACTGTGTTATAAACAACGCCGTGCGGCACCTCCGGTAACGCAACTTTCTCTCATACGCTATTCCATTAAACGTTATCAAAGTGTCTCGTTACATGTCAGGTTGGTGCTGCTTCTGTTCGCCGGCGCCGTCCGGCCGCCACGACCGTTTACACGCAGATTTATCGAACGATAAATCAGCATTATCCTATCGGACGCAATGCCAGAGAAGAGTTGCATTAATTACTCAATCAACTGAATAGAACTTTTGAAACGTTAAAAATGTTTACGACGGGAACAGTCGTATTAACAGTCATGTTAGCGCAACTCTCTTTCTCTCTTTAATACATTTAATTTAAAATATTACAATTGGATTAGTATAGCCTGTAAAACTGTATTATTCACAACACTCGGTCTCAGTGGCACAATATACATTTGGTTTTCCAGCTAAAATAAAATGAAAATGTCCGTTTTTCCTCTCCGAGCGATAAAATGCGTTTTGAACAATTTTATTCGAAAATAAAAGATGGTCAGACATTCAAACATAATTCTGTTATTACTATCTCACATTCAGATTTTTCAAGTACCTACGTACATAACGTAATTCCGCGAGGAACAAGAAATTCACGTTTTGGATTTCTCTCGAGAAATTTTAAAATAAGAACACTACTTTGCCGCTTTATAATGATATATTTATTCAGGAAGCTTACGTAAAAATCATCCGATCGAGCATTTCCCAGAGAGACAGAGTGAAAGGGAGAGAGTCGACTCTCCCTCAAAAGGAGTAAATTCTTCATGGAAAAATATTCTTTTAGCAATAGCGACGGAAAAATTATGCTGATGAATATTTGGAGCGACGTTAGCGCACAGGGAGGAAAATGAGGGTGAGATTGAGCAGGAACAGGTGAAATGGTCGAGGTCGGGTGCATCCGGGTCAATTGGTTGATTACCTGTAATACAGTTACATCCCCCCGAGTGCCGTATTGCCGCTAACCAATTCTCCGGTTACCGTCGCGTCTTGCCGTGTTTGTCATACTTATGAGGCCCGCCCAGGATGAAAAATTAATTGCAAATGCACGCGGCATTATACGACCGAGAATCGACATTTACTACGCGAGCAAAATGCGAACAACGTGCGATGTCACGCCCGCGTCGTTCTAAAACCCGTCTCGTTTTTCATTTTATATGCTTTATACGAAGGTGCCCCGGTGACTTTCACGTCAGATTGTTAAAATTGAAAAAAAAGGAAGTACGTCAAGGATTAAAAAAGAGGACGAGAGAATAAAAAGCGGAGGAAATACCTCCTGGGAGAATGTTACGTAGGTATAAATGTTTCGGAATATAAAGTAGAAAATTAATACCGATATACACACACAATAACATATATTACATATATTTTAAACAAACAGTCTCTCTCTTGTAGCTATAAATATAAAGCATAAATAATCATATATATATAAAGCCTCCATCTCCACAAATTGACGTTCTATAACTAATGAAAAATAAATTAAAAAATAGTTTTATTGAAAAATAATATTTATTTTCATAACAATTTTAATATTTCGTTAATTCTGTTTTGGTTTTTATTACCGTCTTTTCCAAGAAAATGCAATAAATTAAATGTGCTTTATACACACAGCCAAGGCTAAAAATAAATTAATAAAAAAGCAATTTTATTGAAATTATTTTTCAATAAAACTTTTTAAAATTTATTTTTCATTAAATATAAAACGTTTACGTCAATTTGTGAAGATGCTTTATATAGGTATAGTTATTTATATTTATGCATATATAGTTATTTATCTATTATTATATAATATATATATATTTATCTATTATTACAAGACTGTATTTGTAAAATATATGTAACAATATATATGTGTTTTAAAATATATGTAATAATATACAAGATGTTTGATTTAGATTTATTTGATTGCAATTCTAGCACTTTGGCATATCTACATTATCTTTCCGTCGGAGGGATGCGAAACATCAAATGCACTTTCGGCTAAATGAATGATCAATAAAATTTTCATCAAGTAAATTGCGGGCCAACAATAAGGGCTTTTAATATCAATTACGGTAATGAGTAAATGTACGTGATTACAGCCAGTTACGTATTTATACCAGGCAATCCAGGCATACTGTTTATTGATTATCCTATCATCTCAACATCTATCACCTTCAACGTTTGCAGTTTCACGTGACGCGATGAATGCGATTGGACAGCGTGTTATATAGATACATATAACGCGTTAATGTTCTCGCGAGTTCATCAATATAAAAAAAACACAAAATAGATCACGTGACATTTCATTAATACAATAAGGAATTGTATTTAAACAATTATATAAAACAGAACTATAGCGTGAATTTGAAAGTTCGTCGTTTTATTTACAGACTAGACGCGCAGCGACGCGGACCATTTTGCATTCGTCGAGCGACGAATCGATCAGTTTAGAAACAAACAAGAGTCAATATTCAGATACACCCCCGGTACTTACGATTCTATCGTGTATCCCGGGCGAGTGGCGTCCGTGGCAAGATACCGGCTGGACTGCGGATACGACTGATGGCGTCTACTGGTTAACAAAGGTACCAATTCGACACCGCCCGTGAGCTCGTACACCTGAACCTCCTCCTTGTAGAGATTCCTCGAGTTCTGCGCCGGTTGTGTTTCCGATGCGATACCTATATTGGGGGCAAAAGACCGGCACGAAGACCGGCACGGAGATTCAAGCTCCGGTAGCAGCGAGAGAAGCAAGCGGCAATCTCTGCTATTTACCTGGCGTCGCCCTGTCATCGTAGAATTTATTCACGTCCACAATAGCCGGCGGCGGGTCCGTGTTTCTCTTGTATAGTCTGTCGATCGTCGAGTTGCTTGTCCAACCCTGAAGCAAAGTCGAGGCTTTTAACCAGTTAACGATCCTCTCTTTTCTTTATTGCTACGTTTAATTTCGTTCGCCAGTCTGGTACTTCGTATACTTCGAGAACAAACGCATTTATCTTTCAGCAAGCGTTTAAGTAAGTTTCTATTTTTATTTAATTAATAACATCTTGTACAACTTGTCTAAAGAAAATCTCGTGATGTAACGTCTCACCTTACAGAGGGTATAAGAAAAAGGCATTGTTGAAGTTACATAATTTGACACGAAACTCTAATGTGATATTTTTATAAAATAAAAAAGAATTTTTTTCTGAATATTACTTTATTTCTCTTTTAGATCATTTTTTTCTTCCAACCCTTTGGAGATTTTTTTATTTTCATTCTTCAAGAATTTCTATAAAATATAATTTGTACTATAAAAATTTTTTAAATTCCAAAACGCTTGCTGAAATATGATTGGCGCCGATATCTCAATGCAATGCAGCATAATACCATAAGCTATGGAGAAGACATAATATCGGATGCAGATAAATCAATGAACAAATCCGCGGCCTCGTATTATAATCAGTAGTAATACTCGCGGTTAGATCCGACCCGAGTCAAGTCGCGCGTTCATTCATCAATGTCGGTCTCGTTAGCCGGTTACAACGGAGCTCTCGTCGGCTTATTATAAGGAGGGGGGGAAAAATTCACGCCATAAATCCACCCACCATAAATCCATATCCGCGGTACAAGTACACGGCATCAGGACGCAGGACAGATAGGAAAGTCTCGCGGGACGTCGGGAAGAAGCGCTACGAGAGCTTATTGTTGGAGATACACATCTGATCGGTGTAAGCATAATATGAAGGAGGCGCGCGCGCGTAATAAGAGCATAACTTATCTCCGAAAGTGGAATGCGCTAATAAATTTCCGTCTAAACTTTCCGGTCGCGCTTAGGCGGGCGGCCCGGAGGATCGTTCAATTAGCCCGGTAACGCGCGGCGGAGTTATGCGCGTTGCGCACGTTCGAGAGCACGGCGCGGAGCGGCTTAATTAAAAATTAAGAGCCGCATGCGCTCCTCTCCGAGGAGACAGCCCGAGAAGCAGGAGGAGGAGAAGGAGGAGGAAGGCGCGTCGGGAACCGAGAAAGCTCGCGAGGAAGCCCACGAAAGAGTTGCCATTATATCGAGCCGAACGTTATCACGTGCGCGACCAATCTCGCGACGTCCTCCCTCCCTTTTTCGATGTTACGTCCTTCTCTCGAAGAGCGAAGGACGGATTTATACTCGCGAAACGAATGAATTACCGTACGATCGATTGCGTTTAATTGATAACCGCGCTTTCGCATCAAGTGGCATCAAATCGCTGCAACGATTGTTACGTTCGGCCGCGAGATAAATTCACCGGTCGGGGAAAGTCGTTACTGCAGCAGCTATCGATCGCAGCTTCCCTAAAGCCCGCGCGGCGCTCGCATGATTCGCGCAAATCGCGCAGCTCTGTCCACGGCGGTGCGGCGCGGTTTGTCATTATCACAAAAAACTTACAACGATTCCTGCAAATCGCCGCGTCACCCGCGCCGCGGCCGCCGCCGCGAAATTCTACCCGAGTTAGACTACCGAGTAACTTTAGATTTATGTGCGCGCATTACGCGCCAATTGAGAATTCCGCGCGGAGCGCGTAGAGACGCGAGGGGACGAAATTATTGCGTGGTATTATCAGGTTCGGGCGAATGTCATCGCGCGCACTTTATTCCCCTCTCTCCCTCTCCCCCTTCCCCCGGTCTTGGACGACTAACTTCGATTAGCGCTCGATCTTGTACACACGGACGTAATACGCGAGACTCTCATTTCCCTTTCGCGCAGCCGAGATACAGCTAATTGAGCACACGCGGGTCGCACACGTGAACCGTAAATTTGCCGGCAACATCACAAACGGGGGACATTAGTCACGCCCGCCGTTTCGACGAAAACGGAATTATTGAAAATTATGCGCGCGCGAAATCGAACGCCAATCTCCTTGACGAACTTATATTTGACTGCGGAAATGTCAGTGTCCAAAACCTGGCACGGTATATACACGTATAATTTCGAAAGCGCGTCCATCTGCAATGCTGTTTATTGCACTAAAATTACACCGGGGAAAATCGAGATTGTCGCTGCAGCATCGGCGCGTCAGAATCGCTATTGAAATTCCGTTTCTGCGTTCGGATGCGAGCGCGAACGCGGAGCACGGGCGCGTATAATTGAAAGATAGGTCGTGACGTTTCCACCGTCTCTCCCTTCATCGGGGGAAAAAGCGCGGAACGATAAAGTGATTTTCCCCGAGAATTTCACCCCGGCGAAAAACGACCGGGCCGGAGCTCCGCAGTCAGATTAGCCGCATTCGTCATGCGGTGTACAAATAAATACGTGACTCCTCTTCCCGTCGGCCAGTTTATTGCATTTGCCGACCGCGCGCGCGTGCACGCGCGCGCAAAAATGGGTAAAAAAGACGAAAGAGGAGAGATCTCGCACGAACCACCGCGATTCGGCGCGCGACCCCGCGCGAAGTGCGGGCGCAATTTAATTTCTTAGCAAAAACGCGCATCGTCTCTCCCTCCCCCTCCCGCCCTTCATTTTATGTATCTCCTTCCGCGGTATCTCTTTTACCCGGTAAATTACAGCGCGTAGAAAAAAAAATGGCCAACCGCGATTTACTTGCGCTCCAACCTCGGGATTAATTGCGCAGCAGCTCACCGTGCGAGGGAGCAGATAACTTCCCCGTTTTTAACGAGGGACGCGTATCGAACAACCAGATATCGCGCCTCGGCTCTCTCACATAAATTTGTATCGCGCACTCGTTCATATTCCCGTATTTCGCCTCTCCTCCCTCCCCCCTCCATCCTATTGCTCGCCTCGTCCGTCGAAGAGCCACTTCTCCTCCCCCCGCGATTGATATACTTTCATACTTGATGATGTAAAAAAATCGATAATCTTCCTGCCAAGGTGAATAATTGACCGCGTGCGTACGTGACCCAACGGCGAAAACGGATCACGGCCGAGCGAGGGAAATAATTGAAACGTTCCGTGCAACACCGCGCTAAATTCTTCATTTACAACAACGGCAAATCTCTCGTACGTAATCACACGAAAATATATATATACGTATGTATGTACGATTATACAAGTTTTAAAATGAGCGTATTTATAAAGCACATGTATTATTTTATGGCAAGAGCTGAAACAATTTTCTTGAAAACAGTATATATGGATAGTTTTAGAAATACATATCAACGAGTAAAAAAATCGAAAGGTTAGACGAATTAAATTTCAAACTTTTGCAAAATAAATCGGTGAAGTGTCATCTTTCAGTTAATTTTAAGCGAATTTCCACACAATAAAGTTCTTAAACCGAGTCATAAATATCTACGAAATTTCTTTTTAAATAAAAAATATAGACCGCAACAAATGCATGTAATTTTGAGAGTAGGAATGCTATTTTATTTTCGATTTAGTATCGGTTCGTATTTAGATCTATCTCTAGTATTAATACGTTATACTCTTATTGAAGAATTATGAACTGCCAAAGGTATATATAAGGTTCATAAATAGCTTTATTTAGGTAAACAGTATAATATTGAAAGGAAAATTAAATATTGGAAATTGAAAAACCAATCTTCTCATGTATGTACAACCACGGGCGTCGACTTGTGTGTGGAGTACTTCACACATCAGAATTTTTCATGTGGAATTCCAGATATAAACCATTTTTTGAAAATAACTAATGTTGACCCAAAAATAGTTTATAATTTTAAAACGAATTTGCGTTCTACAATACAGCAAGGTTCAATTTAGTAGCTATATTGCATGTACACTCTGATATTGCTGAGACTTTAGATATTGATGCACTTATTAAAGTTATTCATTATAAAAAGTTAAATTCATTATAAAAAAACAATATCTGGAATTCAACGTTTGCTCTAATGTGTTTCAACGAAAATATTTATAAGAATTTATTGTTAGAAAAATTTCATTGTTCATTATTCTGTTGGTCTTGATATAAAAATCTATATAAAAAGGTCTATAAAGAGATCTTAATATGAAAGTGTAGTGAAAATTTTGTTATGCCCCTCTCACCCCCCCCCCCTCTGGCGTCCAACTCTACACATGACAAATCGACAAGTCGCCGCCTTTTGCGTATACGAATCGCCATACGCGCGATCAAGTCAGACACAAAGAAAAGCATAAACTAGATAAAACGGTGAAGAAAACTGAATTAAAAACGACGTGAGGTTCAATTCTTAACATATATACTCTATGTTAGAAATTGCGATAAGCAATTTGGACTCGCTGCGTGATGTTTAGCGCAGCAAGAAGATTTCCAGACCATCTTCCTATATCGTCCTTGTGAAAAATGTATCAGAATGGACTTATCTCTCTCCCGCAGCGAACCCTTCAATTACCGCGACGTCTATAGTTTGCGACCCCTCGGGGCCAATGTTCGTCAATCTAACAGGGTTACTCTCGCGCAGCGGTAGAAAGTTTTGATGCAAAGTTGCCAGTACAGGCTGACGCGGGATACTCCCATTCCCCGTGACAATGTAATTTCGTTATCGTTTCAATTGGTTTCTCAGCAGGAGGTTGTTGTTTAAACGTGCAATTACGTAGGAATGGGAATCGGTTCTCGAAAGTATAAGTACGGTATGCGAGGCCCGTGTATCTCTCCTTTTCTCTAGCTCTTTCCCGCCTCGAAAATTTTATCGACAAACGACCGAGGGAGAAAATGGTTTTGTACCGCTAAACGGCATTACCAACATCCCATTTCCGCAAAAAAATACATATTCATTTATTTATACTGTACGTCCGTACAAAAATTATTTGCTCTTTTCTGTATTGACTGTTCTATATATTACGTTTACATACGTCACTCTTAATCGGGTTTAATAACATCTGTAGTTACGAAACTGGCCAAACACAGTTATTTTATTCTTCAGAGGAATAACTTTTTGTGATTGGCCAGTTCAATAACTAACAGATGTTATTAAACCCGATTAAGAGTGACGTGTAAACGTTATAGTTATTGGCTATCGCGTTACATTACGTCTCTGGTCTCATATATAAAATAAATCTTCCACAAGTGCAATAATTTGTTCTCAAAAATAAAATGCTCGTATCGACAGAAGGTTTCAACGCGAAATGATATTTAAGCTAATTGAAATTAACTTCATTTTCGAGGCGCTGTCTCGGCGTTACAAGCATGTTCGGCACGTCGCGTCGCGCGGCGGCGGGCGCGGCGCGCTAACTGCACTGCATTACACGCCGCTAACTGCGCCGTGTAATATATTACGCACTGTCAACGCTGGAACGTATCCCCGTCACACGCCACACTATCGCGCGTATCCGAGAGATGAGATTCTCTCATTGTGCCTTATTGATCCGCCAATTGGGGAATGCAGGGAGCAGTTTCTTACGTAGTGAATAAAAAGATTGCGCAATTAATGAGAACGACGACGGCAATCGATTTGAAACTGCCACTCTAAATTCGTTGCAGTGAAATTTCACTGCTTTGCAATAGTCAAAATGCGACCATCCCCTCTTTGCAGTGAGATTTCACTTTAACTTAAAGTGAACTTGAATCACCGCAGTTAACGGTGACTTTTTAACTGCTAGTAAAGTGACCTTTTTACTCTAATGAATTTTAGACAGAGTAGACTCCAAGAAAATAATCAGATATAGTGAAGTAATTGCCTGTGAGGAGGGGGAATCTTATAGATGCGTATTAGCATCGAAAGATATTAAATGATTCGTCAATTTAATTTGTTACAAATTTCCGGCTTCGTGCAAAGACTGGTGTTTCAAGACCGATAAACCGTGCGGCGCGCAGATCGTGTGTGGTTGGATATTGTAACGATAAGAATTTCACACACCAACACCTGTGTCGGCTCTCACATAGGCAATTACTTCGCTATATTTTTTACTCCAGTAAAATTACTTTTTACTGTTAATATAATGAATTATTTTCTACCGTGTCAAAAAATTTTCACTGCTAAGAAAGTGATTTTTCACTGCTTCTACAGTTAATTAATCACTTTTCTTGCAGTGGATCATGCCACTGCAACCATGTCACTGTTACCATGTCACTGCTACCATAACAGTGACATTTTTCACTGTTTCTAATCAAGTGAAAATTTCACTCAAACAAGAGTTAAAATTCACTTTTACGTACAGTGAAAATTACTGCGTAGCAGTGAAAACCCTAAAATCGATCTTTCACTATATGATAAAGTGACAATTTTCACTGCAGCGAATTTAGAGTGTGCGTCTTCGACGCGACGCATTTGAACGTCTTGTACCTGCGTGTGCTGTATAAAACGAGATGCTCTCTCTCTCTCTCTCTCTCTCTTCGGCGCGACCGTCTACCTGCCCTTCGCGTTTCGAAAATATCTCGTTTTCGAAAAGGAAGAAATATAACTCCTAAACTCCGCTCCCTGGAAAATACATCTATTACCCATGCATGCCCGTTTCCCGACGGACCCGCGCACGAATCAACGTCTCGCGTCTACCGTGCGTGTATAGCTGTATACCTAATTGGGGCAACGCATACCCGAGACTCGAGACACTCGGAGCAACGTTCCTGAAGTATCGCGCGGCACAAAGAACCTTTGCGCGCGGGGGAGAGGGGGGGGGGCTTTGAGAATGCAGAGCGCGACGTTCGATGATTAAGGATTCCCTTTCCCGTAATTAGCGGGGAGGCCGGGGAGGAGGAAAAGGGGGAAGCTGCGCAACGGTATAACGCGAGACATCCGCGCGGTATCCGCGGCGTGGGTGTCCCCGCCGTGTGCGATTAGACGCGACGATATATAGGAGGATATTGCGTACCATGGATTCGAGGAAGCGCACACCAAGCGACTTGGGATCCCTCCAAGGAGCTCCGCCAGGACCAGGTCGCCCCCACGGCGTAGGATGCACCAGCTAAGCACACGGCGGCGCCGTCGCATATTAAGCAGTTTCCAAGGAATCTCGCCTTCCTTCCACACCTATACGTGCGTTATATACGCATACGGGCTCGTCGTCGCGCGATACTGGGAACACGTGCTCGGCGTCTATTCGCGCCCGCTCCCCCCCCCCCCCCGCGCGCTTATCCACCCCCCTCGCGCTGTCATCGCGCGAGGGGTGAGGTGCGCGGGGTGCGCTCACCGCGGCACGGCGGCGTTAGAACCTCATCTGCATCCGATTAGCGGGCGCAGCCTAATTTCTACAACCGGCACGTAATCCCGAAAATTACACCGCGCAACGAGGAAGGACGATCATACGATGTTTGCACATGTTCGTGTCGCAACGCGGTGTTAGCTTATACTGCGCCAATTTTCGCGAATCCTTTCGCCCCCTTTCGCCGGTAGGTATATAATATAATGTCGCGAACGACCGTGCGGGAGACCGATTGTGTTTCCAGCCTGTGCTTCCGCGAAACGATCAGCTTGTTGGATGAAACGATAATGCGGATAGATATTTTATCAAGTTCCTGTCTTCTCGTGCTTCAATTAGGCTTCAACAGAGCAGGCCAGTTTACTGTTTAATCTGCTTAGATATATGCGTAAGCCGGTTTAGTTTAACTATTACTATCTAACATTGTTCGATTTTTGTCGTAATTATACGTACGAAGTGTGCGTTTGTAAAAGTTAGAGTAACAAAATAACATATTTACGTAAATATTTTGTGCATTTGGCGACATGTTTGGGCTTTCGAAAAACAACATATATATATATATATATATACATTGAAATTTTCGAAAAACAACATATATATATATATATATACATTGAAATGTTATACCATCGCGGAATAGAAAAAAAAAGCGAAAAACAAAAAGGAGAAAGAAACACTTAAAAGCATTCAAAGCTATCCCATTTCATAGCTCGGGAAAAAAACTCGACATGCATCCCGGGGTTTTTCTCGTTTAAATAGAAAAACCATTTTTACACAACGACGACGCCCGAACGGTGTCGTTAAAACGTTTCCTTCTCGCAAACTCTCTATGTACGGTGCGTCAAAAATTTCCACGGCGCGCCCGTAGGCAGCGCGTGGTGAATCGACTTTGTGGAAGTAGCATTTCTAGTTCTACGTGATCGGAGAAATCGACTATACGTCTCGAGTTCGAGAGCGGATACGTCGTGCCCGGCCCCGGCCCCGGCACGGCCGGGGCTCTCTCGAAATTATTGCCAGGAGAAAAATGCCCCGTGTCCAACATACAAGGAAAGTCCATTACGAGATTTCTCGTATTTACTGGCATGACGAGTCGATACCATGTCCGACAATAAAGCTCGACTCATTTGGATATAGCTGCGACTCCCCCTCCGCCCACAACAAGTAAAAGAATCAGCAGCATCCTATGGATTTCCGGGGGGGATTCGTCCGCTCTGAAAATCTCGCAGCTATACAGGCACCTTTCTCGATTAACGGGAAAAGCTAGTAAAATATTTGCCGCGTGTACAACAAAAATTTAATACGATTGATACTCTCGTAGAGTGATTTCGCCACTAATATGTTAGAGTAATTGCGATTGTCGCTCGTAATTTCAATGAATGCAAATGACGCTCACTCGAAAGATCGACCGATAAAATGACTGGATCGAGAGGTAAATTTCCCACTCAAAAGTATAGAGTAACAGGTAATTAATTCACTTCTATGGATACTGATCTCCGCAGCCGAAGAGAGTGCACTCGAATGGAGTGCGATTTCACACAAATTACAGAGTACAATTTCACTTTTTGTTACATTTGCATTTGCAATTTTGGCTCATTTTTCACTCATCGAGTTTTAGAGAGTACAATCGAAAACTGTAAGGATATACTTAAACTTAAAAAAAAAATCTTTCAATATTTAATTAAAAAATCATCTTTCAATAATATTTTCTTTATAGAATACCAGTAAAAAGTATGATATGAGTCGCAGCTATATCCAAATGAGTTGGAGCTTTTTTTTGTGTCGAACATGATATCGACTCGTCATACCAGCAACAAAATATGATATTATATATAATTGCCTTCTGCTCTACTTTAAAAATACCCATTCTTCATTCTAATAAAAAAGCTATAGAATTTAATCAAATAGAGATATCGTACGTAGAATACATTTTAATTTTATAAACGTGCAAAAATCAATTAATTAATATCATGTTTCATTTAATCCGATTAAAATTAAAATCATTCTACTCTTTTCATATCGTTTCCTTCAATCTCAGAAAAATCAATTCCCGAAAAAGCTCTTACATCGGTAAATTTAAAATTACACCGAGATAAATGACCTTTGACCGGGGTTAGCAGTTTCCAGTATTCCAGATAAAGCTCAAAACCCGTTAAACTTCACACGTCATCGTGTGTAGTACCGCATTCGCATGATGACATTGCAATACAAACTTCGTGTCTGCGGTATCGGAAAGGTATCGTGTGTACGAGGTCAGATGAGATATTAATCTCTTAAAAAAGATGGAAGAGAGGAAACTTACGCTGACGAGGCGACGGCGATATCGTCGCGTTTGATCGACTCACGCGCTGCAGGTAGGTACGATAAAATTGCGGATTCACTTGCGGGGGCAGGCGGGCTTGAGTACCATAATTACCGGCTTGCAATTGCACATAGCTCGATAAATGTAAACGTAGCAATTTTTATCTTATTGCTAATATAAATTTATCTGTAATTTCCCCGTCCCCCCCAAAAAACGGAAACTCACAAAAAACCTCGCAAAAAAGAAAAACACGCCCAATATCCTTATACAATTCGATTATCGATTCCGATATTACGTGATATATTCGTTCGTTTCATTTGTCAGTAATATGCTTTGCAACTTTTTGTCAGGAACTTTCGGAATAGTTTCCTTAACCGACATTCGATAATTATTCATTCGCGAGTCAAGCGAGGAGTTCGAATTAATTAAGATGAATACATTTAACATCTCGGCTTTCGTTTTTTTCTTTCGTGGATTATTACGCCTCGTTGGTACATAAGGAAAGAAAATTTATTTAATCCGAGAGCTAGAGCTAATCCTCCGAGAGTTAGGTCGTGCCGGTGCAGTCGACCCTTAACGTTGATTACGGCCGGATCGAATCAACATCGGGCGTGTTCTTCATCCCTCCCCTTCACCCCTTCCTTTATCCCATTTCCCCGGCGTACAAATCGGCATCCCCCTATACGTGCTGCCTTTGCAATATTCGGTGCCAGTAATACAGGCGACTTCCGGAGCTATTATGCTATTTCAAGCGCGACGACGTCTGCCAGACGGTTTGTGTCGTCGCGGGGTGAGTAGCTGTGTGTAGGTATCGTAATTTGCCTTTGTATGAGAGAGATTTTACGGGAGTGCGGATAGGTGCCGTTTGAAGCGATGAACTTCGCATAGCGTTGGCGACATTGCGCGATTATAACGATCGTACAACTGTACAGAGATATGCAAATCTAATTGGCGACGCACACGCAAGCAAGCGAAACTTTTCTCCCGGATGTGCGAAGGAGAGCGCGAATTTAAAGCGAATTCTTACAAAGCAACTGCAGCTTATAACTAACCAGCTAGAACAGATCGCTGCCGGTTATTCAATTTGCAATTACATGCCCAGAATAGGACTCCCTATTTTTACTCGGACAAAGTGCCTTGAAATATATGCACATATATATGAAGTGTACTTATGTTCAAAAGCATATAATGCGTTTGAAGCATATTCATATGCAACAAATGCCATGAAAAAAACATATAGGTCATTTCACTAGTCAACGAACAAATAAAAAATTCACGATGTACATTATAAACAATATACAGTATAAAAAGGAAACAATAGTACGAGTATAACTTCAATATAGTTCAACAGCTCAATTAATAGTTGTTTATTCATTCTTTAAAAATGTCGTGTTATAAAAAAAATTAGAAAAAATAGAAGGTTTGATTTTTTTTTAAAAGTGAATAAAATGCAAAAAACACTAATAAATGACTGGCAAGCCTCAATTAATAACTGATGCGTAAAAATATGTGGCTAACGTAATATATAAGTTCCTTTTTAAAATAAAAAGAATACATATTTTTAATAAATATACATATTTAATTAATTAAATATTTCTTTTAAGGTGTATATTCCATTTTACTTGTAGTAAATTTCTATTATAAGTACATTTATTAGAGTAAGATACATTTCTTTTTTCCCTTGATATATAATAACATTTTTAAGTAAAAAAATGATATTTGAAACAAATCTGTATAAAAATTAGATAAAAAAAATATCAATTAATTTGCAATTTATTATTTTAAAGGCTTATTATTTTTATATTTTTCTTAAACAGTCACATACTGGTGATTGTTCAGCGACTGGTGCAGTGACCTTAAACAGTAAAAATAACAACCTTCTGTTGCTTCATAAAAATATGGTTCGTGACTGCGTTTGTGACCTACTTTCGCATGCGCCAAACATTGTGACAATTTCTGAGATTTACTGAAGATAAAAAAGTGGCTAGCACCTAATATATGCGATAAATGCACATACAAAATTGTATTATCACCATTTCACATGGACATTTCTTCGACCAGCTGAAGAAAATTAAATCGAAATGTTAAAAATACATAAAACATTTAAATATTTATTGAAATTAAATTAAATATCTATTGAAAAAAATACAAATATATTTTATGTACTTGTCTCGTATACGTAATTTCTCTTTATCTTAACATATGCTTATAAGAAATAAAAAAAATATGTAAAATTCTTTCTCCCTTTTGATGAATTATGCCTGGTAAAAAATTGCGTACTGTCGTACATTTATGTTGCGGTAAAGAAAACGTATGGAAATTTGCATGGAAATACGGAGCTCGTTTAATCAAAACAACAAGCGAGGTGAATTCCATGGACATTTTTACTTCGTTTTGCAAGAGATTCTGTCTATATCTATATTGTCCATCTGAAATACATATATCAACATCAATCTGAGATACATATATGTATCATGTAAAGGAGCATTAATTTTCAAAAAATCGATTAAAAATAAAGTGTTGTATAATCTCAAGATAAAACTAAAAACTTCCTAAGTTATCAATTTCTTTATAAAAATCAATCTCTTGAAGCTTTATTAAAATTGTCTCCTCTCCAATATAAAAATAAATAAAACCATAAAACTAGATTAAATGTAAAAAGTATATTTAATTAAGAATTTAAAAGATAAACTGTAATTTATACAGAATAACAAAATATTATAGAAATGTGTGTAAACACGCATTCCGTGAGAGAAGTCGAGTTTGAGATTTATTGTATAATCTTGTATAAAGTCTTAATAATCTTTATATATAGCCTTTAATACGTAAGATATGAAGAAGATGGATAAAGATTTACAATATTTACGTACCTAAGTGAATATATGTAAACTTTAATTCTGGTAGATGTATCATCATCTGTTTCCCACTCAGGGGAGAATAAATAAATTTAATTACATAATCCGCAAATTTATCATTTGATACATTAAGAATAATCATCCAGCATATGACTGCATTAAGCTCTTATTCGGATGATGGATTCGGACAATCGAAAACATCAAGCAGGAGAAAATCTCACCGCCGCTTTCGGAGGATTGCACAATAATCATTACTTACACGAGTTCGGGATAGATAATAACGCGATTGTTTTAGAGAGAACGCTCCGTAATTCTCGAGAGAGATTTCCCAGATTTATTAAATAAACCAAACTTATTTACAGACCTATCGCCAAGTAATTTCAACAAATTCAATTTAATTACCGTAACTGTAATATTTTATTAAAATATCGATAAACATTTTTATTTTTAAAAATCTATTTTATATAACAGTATTATTTTATATTCTGGAAAATTAAAAGACGAAATTAGAACAAAATATATATTTAATTACGATTAAATTCACTGAAATAATGATAAATGTTAAATTGTATATAATGTACTCTCGCAATTAATAAAATCCGATTAATTTTCACAAAAGTAAAAATTGCAAAGTTATTGATATTTCCAGCGAAGATAAGACGAAAGCGGAACTTCGTCGTCCTTTGAATATCAGACAGAATATTCTAATATGTGCAGCGATGCGATGTTGTATAAGCAACGCTGCCTGAAAACTTTGCACTACGGCACACAGCGTTGCATGATATTGTTTCCTGGCTTTTGTGTTTTATACATGGCCACACGTGTTTATACGGTGTACACCGCGTACGGATTTAATAACTCGATTTGTACGTAAACTCCGCAGCGCGGCAAAACGCGCGTACGCCAGAATTAAACGTACACGACCTTCGCAGTCGGGCACCATTAATTCCCACAATAATTTTCTTCGCGGCAGAAAATTCGCGAGTTCGCGCATTCCTCGTAAGTTTTCGTGTATATATAAGTACATTCGACTGATGCAAACATTGCAAACGTACAGTGAAAAGAACTGCGTTGCAAAGCGGGATCTCCCATCCCCTTTTTTCCGTAATTACATCGCGATTTTCTCGCGTTATAATCCCAAATCACATATCGACAAGTTCAGACTTTTCATTCGTTTACGACAGTATGACGCTCGCGGCCGTTTCAACTCCCAAGTTCTCTCGCGAGCTATTCAACTCCCATTTGCCGCCGGGAAATTGCCGGCTCGGGGGCATTAAAAACGCGGCGACAAATCTTACTCGCGCGAGTAACGCGTGCGCTCCCGTCTCTCGCGCGCGTCAGCGCGACGTGCGTATATAGAGCGAGCCTCGAAAAGTTTTTCCGAGAGAGACGAGAGAAGTAACGGTGCACGCGATCGCCGCGCCCGCAGCGCCGGCCGGGTCGGATTTACGAGGACACAAAGTTTCTCGCGACGCGAGGGTGGGAAAGAAAAATGACGGCTACGGTTCGCCTCAGTTTTACCTGACCGAAACTGTGACATCTCGGCGGCTCGAGCGGCTCCAGGGGCACGTTTCTCTTCCTCAGGGTGGCCGCGCAGGGCGCGCCGCCACCTGGCTTACCCCACGGCGAGTAATTGGTCAGAATTTCCTGCAGCTGCAAGAGCGAAGAAGAATTAAGAGCGTAAACGTCGAGTTGCAGCTGAGCAGCGCGCGTCAGCGCGACTGCCGCGAGTTACGCGCGGATTAACGCGCGGATCGCGCACGTTTAACATGTATATACGTCTGCTGAATTTTTCCGTTTTATGCAAGTAAAAGTCGTATAATAAAACGAAGAATTTCTTTAAATTAAATTCTTACCAGTTCTCAGGAAACGTCGTGTAAACGTGCGCGACAGCTGGCACTGGCTGCAGCAGCGCGCGCTTGCTAGCTCTGGTATGTGGGAAATAACCGCGCGCGCTCGTAATAGATCGAAATGCGCGGCGCGTCTAATAGCACACGACGACGCGACGCCGCAAATTAAGGATCCGGCTTTTGCGCTCCGGAAAGGGAAGTCGCGCGCGCGCGAGCCTTTTCTCGGTTTAACTTAGGAGCGCTGTTTGACGCCGCGCCGTTACATGCGATATCGCGACCGAGAACGCCTGCGGGCAGATCGGATTAACCCTGAGCGTGTATCAACCCTCTCCTCTCGGCAACATTGCTAACGCACTTGCATTCGACCGCGTGCACTTGCACCAGACCGCGGGCTGCACCAGATTCCCGAGTAATAAGAGGGACGGGACCGCGGGGCGGTAAATCCCCTCGGCCTGTCTTTATTAGCATACCCGGTTACACGATAAATTCCAATCCCCGTGTACACGCGGTAAATACAATTTAATACGGTCGACGTGTTGCATTAACGACACGAAATAATCACCGGTGTAATAATTACGCCGGGATTTTCATCGGCATAATTTCGACATGTATTTTCGAAGTGATTGAAACGCGCGGCGGACAAAGTATTACGGCGGCGCGGGCGGGGGTGTAACGGTGCAGCTGGATAACGCGACGCGCGTGTGCCTGTGCATTTTTACAATATGTATTCCGTGCGGATTGTTATTTTCACAGGGGGATGGTAATGAATGTAACGAGCGTGTGTTTTGCAAATATTTAGGACCGACCGGGTGATGATTGCGCATCATCGTTATGCCGCGTCAATACCAAAATAAAAATAGGGGAAGAATAAAAACTAGGTAGCGAGATTTTAAACGCCGAATATAATTGGCGTAAAAATATAATATTAAAAAAAAAACTGATTAAAGAGAAGCGAAAGAAACGGTTTCGCGCGTTTGATGCATGCGAAACTGACGAAAATGAGGTATATCGATATACCTATCCGAGTGAATATGATTTGGCGCGTAACTTTTGCAAATTATCTCGAAACTCGATCGATCGCGCTTGAGAATATTCCGAGGAGTCCGTGTTTTCTTGAACGTTCTACGTGAGACATCGACATATTTTATTTCGAATTACGATTCCGCTCCCACGATCACTTCGGAGGTTACCATTAACGCGACCCGCGACGCCTAACGAGCTGTTGCAACGTTTGTTACAAGTTTCGTAACGAGAACACGCGGGGACGACGATCGAGACACGCAGTTTATGTAAAGCGCGCGCAACGAGAGACCGTGATAGATTATTGGGTTATCTTTCGCGGCTTGTTTCTTAAGACAGTTAGAGACGGAGATTATGCAAATCCACTTTAATGGGATAGCTTTATTACCGTTCGCTCGCACGTAATTCCCCGTTCCGAATTCAACGACACGCCCCCCGTGGAAACGTAGAAATAAACGCAACTGGGTCAGACACGTACTGGAATTACAGCGACATTTTCAAAACACGCCCTATAATATAGGAATAAGCGAAAAGGTCACCCGATATTTAATATTTCATCGCGATTCACGATCAGTACTCCATTAGGTAATTTTCCATTTTAAAAATATTATTTTCAAATATTTATTTGTAAAAATATTATTAAAATATTATTTGTCATCGGATAATGTTGACCGCGTTTCAAATCTCCGTTATTCGCTTATAATTCTTTCATTCGGTCTTGTTCGCTTGATTGTCAATATATCATTAAATGTGAACGAATATATTTGTTCCCGCACGACGTGACATCAGATGTCTCGTCAAACGTATATGCATAATTTCAGCTTTTTAACGATATCGTTTCCAAGACGAGACGCGACGTTGCTAGACTCCCGAGTGTCTCGACTCCGCTTGCAACACCGCGAAGGATTAATTTCCAAAGTCCGCCCCGTCCTCGCCCTAATGACGTTCCGGTTCACCGAATATATCCCGAGGCCGTATCTCGCCGCGCAGTAGACCCTTATCCCGATCGGTAACAATAGCGAGGCGAGACAATGACGTTAAGGGGTGGCGGTCGCGGGGGCCCGTAGGGCAAGTGGTATAAACGGCAGCAACGTGGCCGAACCAGAAACGCCCATTTGTGTGACACATACTTCACGTTGCTCGCGGTGCTTTTGACGTTGCAGCTCCTCCTTCCGTCGCCGCCATAACGCCGTGCCCTCCTGAACAACTCGGCGCTCGCGCTTTCTCCTCGCGTCTTCTTCGGCTTCCGGCTCGTACGTCGTCGTCTCGGGAACTTCCTGCGCCATTTACGTATCGTATCCCCCGGGCAAGGGCAGGGAAAACCGAGAAACAAAGGATCGCGCGAGCGCGAACGCGCGCGCGCCCGCGCGCGTGCAGCTGTGCACGATCACGACGACGACGACGACGACAACGACGACGGTAGCGATGTGATGTCCCGACGACGACGCGACGTGACATATACTTCTCAGGCGTGCCAGCTTCGAATATCGAATGGCGAGATAGGGCCAGGAGCGACTTGGTACAAGTCGCATGCCGCAGCACGTGGTTCTATCATCATTCGTTATCGATTTAACAGGATATCGCTCTTCCCGCGGGAGATACGACGCGCGGCCGTTGTGTGTACGCAGTCGATCGGCCGTAATAGGAGCGCCGATGCCAGAACACCGCGCTGTAATCGAGACATCTGGTTTTATATATCGTTTCCCGATATAAAAAAAGCAAGTTGCAAAAAGCATCCCTCCTCCTCCTCCTTCTCCTCCTCCTCCTCCTCCCCTGCCCCTTCGCTGCGCTCGGCAGCACGAAGAGCCCGGGGGCTATGTTCATTCATTCGACGCTTGAGCTACAATTTAATTCCACGTGTCCCGACACTTGCAAACCGGCGCGGGCGTAGCACGAAACAATTGCGTAATTGGATTAGAATGCCGACATTTGAATTACGAGCGCCGTGCTATATTTCATATTTCCGGCAGTTGCACCTTTCTGCATATATGTATACAACGTTTATGCTTACGTTCTGACAAGATTTTTTTCTATTTAGGAAAGAGGGAGGAAGAATGTAGGGAGATGCGTGTAGAACATGGCGAATTGAAAAGCAGCAGACTTATTGAATTCGAGCGCTATAAATAATATATGGTGTCGCCGACTTTATATATTCCGATCACGTTTAATAAATCACTTTTACCTGTCACAACGAAAACAACTGTTATATAACTTCTATTGTATATTTTATTGCTTCGTCGTGCGTCAGATTGGTATCTACGCTACGGCAAAATATTTTATATTTCCCGTTTGCTTCTGTATTTTTTAAATAAGACGCCATCCCCCAGGATTTCATGTTCGATTGTCGTCAAAATCGATTAAGAAATTTATTAAAGTATTATAAATTAATTAAGAAATAATCACACATAATTAAGATTAAATTAAAAGTCTGCAAAAGTACTAAAATTGTAAAATGCCGAAAACCTATAGTTCAATATTCGTACAATATATTCGTGCATTTCTATTATTAATCCATTTAATTATAACAATATTTTGAATTAATATGTATAAAATTAGATTGGCTGTCGTGATTAATATCAGACTATAACAGTATACGTACAATAGTGACACAGAAAATAACTGTTTTCAGTTTTCATAATGTGTATATTTAAGGAATATGAAATATTTTCTAAAAATAATTAAGAGTGTTATAGGTAGGGGTGTAACTTAAATGCCGATCATTAATTATATAGCGTTATTCTTTGTAAAAAAAACTGTGTCGAGAAATTCTGAACCATTTCTTTCTACAGAGCTAAATAAAGATCATTTTTGCAGTAATTATTGCTTCATTGAGCATCGCAGAGAAAAATGGTTCAGGACTTTTCGACTCAATTTTTATAAGAAGTAGTGCTACATGATTAGTGAGTGCTATATTTAAAAACTATTTTTGTCTACAATGCTTAATGAAGCAATAATTACTGCAGTAGTGATCGCTTTATTTAGCCCTGTAGAAAAGAAATGGTTCAGGATTTTCTGATTCAATTTTTTACAAGAAATAACGCCATATGTAATTAGTGGTCGGTATTTAAAAGTTATACCTGATATAAGATTTTTTGAAAAAAAGATCACCTGTATTTCTGGAAATGCTTCAAAAAAAAACGTCAGTACTTTACATTACAGAAAACATATTTATTACGCTTGCCTAGTCTTCAGCACTAAAAAATTTAAAGAATTATTTATTGCATGATTTATCATTGTATGGCAAACAAAAATTAAGTTATTTCAATTTTATCAACCTTGACATCAAATTAGTATTCAACAATCTGAAAAATTTTTCAGTATTTGAATAACATATTTAACAAATATTTGATTTGAGGTTCTTAATGGCATGTAAAGTCGCAACTTTGACGCAATACATCCTGTATTAATCAATATTATTGTAACCATAATCGAATGTCGTTTAAAGATTGAAAATTCTAATAATGTACTCAAGTTTAATTATACTGAAACTTCTCCAATACGTCACATATTGTATTTTTATAAATATATTAAAAATATAATTAATTAAAATAATAAATATATTAAAAATAAAGTAGACCTTTTTTGCATCTATAACCAAGGAATGGAAAGTTACTTTTTAAAAGTAACTAGTTATCGTTACTCGTTATCGAGTTAAAAAAAATAATTAATTACCGTTACTAGTTACTAATTTTTAAAAATAACTCGTTATCATTACTGTTACTTAAAAAATAACGATTCGTTACTTTTCCGTTACTTTTTTAATGCTGAATCAAGATCAGTCTAAATAATTTAAGATGCAATTTTTTGTTTTAATATTAATAAAAGCAACAATGACACTAACTGATATATAAAAATACAACTAGGAAAATGAAAGCCTTTTCGATATGAGCTAGAGCGTTCAGTTTTGTGCTTAATATTTCAAAATAAATTTATATATATATACATATATCCAATTTTACAAACTATGCGCCAATTAATTTTTCGATCTTAAAACGCAATTCAGCTGATATTTTTCACAATAAATTTTTTTAAATATTTTAAGATACATATAATGTAAAAATATCTTATTAAATTTCTTGTCAATTTAATTTGTGATATGTTGATTGACTTATGGCATTCTTGAGATGTAATGATATAAACTAATCACAGAGCCATATTAATATTTTAAGACATTATTTAAAACAGACTTAAAATAAGAGTAAATTGTGTGAATACTAACTAAAAATTGAAAATTGAATATACATACGAAAATTTTGTCATAAATACAGAAAGTTCAAAATACAAAAAGTAACAATAAAACTAATTGAATAATTCGTTACCGTTACCGAAAAAATGTAACTGTAACGGTAACGGCGTTACAAGTAATGAGTTACTTCCAATCCATGTCTATAACTACAAATTTCTCAGAATTATGACAAGATAAAGCAATTTGACAAACGAAATTGTCCAGCACCTAAAAAACTACGGTAAACGATGATTTCGCTATTGTGCATTTAAACAGTTTTATTAAACAAAAGAAACAAGTGTATATGGATCGTCTATTTGTAGACGATGTATAGAATTCAATTTGGATTGATATTCAATAATCTACCCGGATACTTATGTATATAGAATGGAATAGACGTGCTTTATTTTGTAATCCCTGCATTCAGATACGGATTTACGAACAGGCGCGATGCACCACAAACTACAACACTTCCCGCGGCCCATAAATAAGCCGCAAATGCACTCAACGGTACAATTGACCATAAAACCGACTCCCAGATACGGACCTCCGAGCTGTTGATTGCATCCGAGGGGTCGAAATACGAAAAAATAGGAAAGCAGAAGTGAGGGGAAAATAAAACCAGGGGAGTCGTTTCCGCCGCAAATAGCAGTACTTATACCGGCGCGACACATTATCCTACATATTGTACCGTTTAAAACCGTCTCGGTTTCGGTCGCGAAGCGATTTTACAGCTTCGCCGTGCACTTTGCTCTTATCGGCCTTCTATTCCGTGAGAAGCATTTTCAACGTGATACCTATAAATAGTATGACGACGCTATTTTTCCCTGGCAGCGATGAGAGAGAAAAACGACGACCGAGTTTTAGGAAATTATGACCGGTGGAACAGTTTTATTTAACCACGTTGCGATCGCTCTTCCCTTTTCGCTTGCACGTGCAAACGCGTGATGACACGTGATGGAATTAAACATGCAAAGTGCCAAGCAAAGGAGTGCAAAGATATCGCTAAAAACGCTACCGTTGGGCCAGTACACTTTGCAGAAGAAAAAGGATTATGAAGCTAAAATATAGCTATGCTGCCGAAGTTCAATTTATATATTAGTTATTAAAATGTAGATGCTACAGCAAAAAATGTTTGCTGCTAAAATCAAATGATATTTAATCGAATCTATACAATGCTATTTTATCTTCGCAATAAAGTAATAATATTTGCAATTATATAACTTATATACTGCAAAATATAAATGCTAAATACGCTGTAGATATGGCATATGGCAGTGCTACATTGCAAAAACAATTACAAATTTTCGCGCGAAGCTATAAACTTAACTCTGTGTGCTAAATGTGTGCATGATAAGACATTTAGGTACGCATGCCAGCTTTTTAGCTGCCTATACTAATATATACTTTTAATTTCAGTTAATAAATTTTTTGTCACAGTTTTTTAACTGTAATAGCCAGAACTTAGCAATGACGCTAAAGGCGGTAGCTCTTATATTACAGCTAAGTTTAATTCAGCTATTGAAATTTAGCTACTACTACTAATTGTAAGTACATTTTTTCGTGTGTGCACGTATATTACCGGGCACTCAAAGGATACCCGCTTTCGTTTCCTCGAACCGATCTCCCATTACAGTTCCAGCGTAAGCTCGGCGTAAGCTGTGCAAGTACCTATAATACTATTCAATCGAACAAGCAGCGGCGGTGAGGAGAGATAGCCGGATTCGTCACCAAGTCACGTAGCGATCAAATATAAATTCTATATCGGCTCGCAGGAGACACGGTGGCGAAACCGAGAGACAGACATCAGGCTCCGCGCGCGTAGAGACTATCGATTCCAAGTGCCGAATTTGCTGCCGAGCGCCGATTCGATACCTGCACGTTGCACGTCACTCAGCGGAGCAAACCGATCAATATATACCTCGTTTTACGGTCAATAACGACCGAGGCTGACAGCACGATCGTACTGTAAATGCCGGCTCGGGATGCGCGTAAACGAGGGAATCGATCCTGGCGGGTTACGGCGGTACCCGTGTCTCGTTCTCTCGACGACGACCACTCGCTTTCCCCGTTCAAGGATAAGAGACGTACTTCTCTCGCGCAAATCGAGGGGGAAAAAAAGGGAGGAGGGAAGGGGAGGGATCGAGACGTGCTCTCGCGACTATGATTATTACGATTTCTCGCGTGCCACCACGCGCGGGCGGGACGATGATCCACGGTACGTGCGAGCGACGACGGCGGAATGGTTCTCGCCGGGCCGATTACATTCTTACGTACACGGCGCTTCAACGCGGTCGGCCACCCCCTCGCGACTACTACGGGTACACGCGACTGCCGACCCTCGTTGCGAGCCCAGGGGGGTTGCGGTAGTCGCCGACGTCCCGACGTTCCGCCGGCATACCGGCGCACGATTTTCGCTACGGACATGCACGCGTTGCCGTGTGCCGCCATCGTTATCTGCGCCGCTCTATACCATACCTTTCAACCTTCGACTTCCGACCCCCTTTAATCAGGAGCGTAGCGACCGACAACTCACCCGCGCGAACAATCCACGCGCGAGAGGGAGCTCCGGGGATGCCGGAACTATACTTCTCGATGCGCGAAGGAAGGCGGGGATGAGATGGGATCGCTATATAGCTATTAGGAACTGATACCGATGAGCAGTTTGCAATTTAAATTACTTTGTCAATATTCCATGTTTAAAATCACGTACTTAGCGATATATTTGTTTCTCAACTTTCAAATATAATATAAAATAATTTTACATATATACATATTGATACAAACCACTCTCGCGAATAATTTTCAATAATATTAAAAGAATATACTTATATATACAAATTTTATATACATATATACTTTTAATATTATTCAAAATTATTCTATATTACATTAAAAAAAAGTATATATATATATATATAATGGATTTCTTGTTGCTTGATATAAAATCCTTGATATAAAATTGTGATCGTTGATAATTCTTCGAGAGCGATATATTCCAAGCGACTTTACGTAATCCATTCAATCCATTGCGCGCGAGTGGTTTGTACCAATAAATTCTTATGTTATCGATTATCGCAAATTGCGTACTTTTAACAAGTCATATTTCTGTCAAGAAACTTTTTTTTCGATATTGCAAGCGATTCGTGTTGACAGTATTACGCGCAGTTGCCATGCACACGCATGAAATAAAACGAGTAAAAATGTTTGGAAAAAGATACGGAAGCAACACGGTACAAAAGTTCCACTGATAGCGAACTATCTGATTTTGCATTTATCACGCCAGCGACGCATGTATGTATCCTCAGAAAAATCAATTATAAAAAAACAGACGTGAGAGAGAGAGAGAGAAATGTAAATTTTCTCATGTCATTTACTGTCGAAAATTTTATTCTCGCAATTCATATAAACGCGTGACCGCTTTCAAACATTTATTACATACCTTATACATTTAAAAAATTAAAAATTGTTCCTGTTCAATGACTCCGATTACGCGATTGCTTTTAATAGTTTGATAAAATGAAACTTTACCAAAAGGATGAAAAAAGTACTGCTATTATCGATGAGATATTAAAAATAGCCAGATCTGAAGTTTTCGTGACTAACAAATAGGTTTGGTAAGGCAGGTTGGGGATAATTGAAGAGTATATTATCGATTATTATTTCAATAAAAATATCTCCATAACATAGTAATTAAATTCATCATCTATTTGTGATGCAGCTTTGTAAATATATAAAAATACATTTTTACGATGCAGATAATATTAAATGAAGGATATTCCTAAAAATTTCCTTTAATAAACTTTAGAATGAGTTCTTTACATCACAATAAGCAGAAAAGTTTATAAAAAGATACGTCCAAAATGTGTGGAAAGTTATCATTAAAAGATTAGATTCAACAATAAAATTTTGAATTCATAAGAAAAATCTGATCAATATCATGTTGCAAGAGACGTTAACAAGAGATGTTATCCACCAAATATCTTTCATCTTGTTAAATTTTTTAGACTTTTATAGAGACAGTTGTATATTCGAATATATTATATAATGATTGAGAGAGAAAATAAAGAGATGCTTCGTCATATTTTTGATACATGTGAAATTATAATATTTATAATTTTCCTGGCACTATTGAAAGGATAAAAAAAACCATAACCGTTAGTTCCGCATTCAATCGAATGAAGAATCAACTGATTTGATATTGGTCAGATTTGATTTCAAAATTTTATTGTTGAACATAATTCAATTTTAATTTTCATTTCGATCAAATCAGATTTTATTTCACGTATTTTCGGATATAAGTTTGTGTGCATTCTTTGTTTATTGCAATATTTAGAGTTTACTTCACAGAGAGAGAGAGAGAGAGAGAGAGAGAGAGATATTTGTCAAAGGAATGTAAAAGTATCCTGTTATTGCTGTGAAACTGCATTTTTTATTGTAATTATCATCGTCACTCACGTGGAAAATCGAACATGAATACGATAACAATAGAAATACAACTTTTTCAATTGAAATCAAATATTATCGTGTCGAGATATACGTATATGTATATACTATATAAACATACATCAGGGTAATAATAAATCACGAAATCAATATATTACATTATGACTCAATCTTTCTATATGAGTCAAATTTTCAATTTACATTCTAACAGTTACACATACTTTTATAAAACTCTCGAACTAATATTCACAGTTTGTTCTTTTAAGATTATCTTAAGTTTTAAAATGTCATACATCAAGAATCACAAGAATACCGTATCGGCATCTTATAACATTACTTTTAAGATAGCCTTAAAAAAAAAACGAACTATGAATATCAACTTCCGAAATACCCGGTGCTGTGAACATTTTTTATATTTTTACATCCTTTTTCTTATCTTTTTCTCCTCTCTCTCTCTCTCTCTCTCTCCCCCCCTTCGGACGTCCCACAAAATCCCGCACGAGATGGTTATCAAAATCTATCGACTACATATCATTGGCGCGGCGCCCTTTTTTTCCCAAAAGTTCACCGGACTATTGATTCATCAGCATACAAAACGTTATACGCCGCTCGCGCCCAACGTATACCTCTATTTCCAATTTTATTAATCTCTTCAATCTGCCGCTACAATTTTTTATTTTTTTTTTTGTAAATCCGTATATCTCGCTATCGATCTGTTACACAACTGCGATATGCACGTGAAAATAATTCGAATCTGTGATCGTTATACATGACGATCTTATCTTCACGTTAACTAAAGAATACGCGCGTATCGGACATATATTATATTTATTATATTTATAATAAGAGAGAGAGAAAGAATATCTATGCAAAATTATCTATATACATATGGAACTATTTTTCGTATTATATTCGTTATATATACATACGGTTGCAAATTTGCGATGCGAAGCGACAAAGACGCCGCTTAGAATTGTTTTGAACGACACAAAAGTCATAAATTATATCGCAGGGATTGTACATACCATACATCGCTGTACATACATATATAGGACATTGAGACGAGACGTTACCCCACGTCGGTTGACAGTTTCCATTTGAGATTCCAAATTTCAATCGAATCCGCAATATGGCCGCCGCCGGATGTCACGTGATCCGAGACAGACGGATGCGCTTCTTCATCTCTCTCGCGCACTCAGCGTCCTCGGCGACCGTAAGCGTCGGGTCAGGTCAGGTTTGGTTTGACGCGTCGCGCTTGACGTATGTACAGGTTGCCGGCGTAAACGTGTCTCGTCGTATTTGTATTACATTGTACGTACATACATAATCGTCGTGCCTCTCGCACGGATTTAACGATGTTAGTGCTCCTAATTGCAATATGCATCCTTTCCGGTGTTCACGCCACGAAACTCGAGCGGGTGCACGACGACGAACTCCTGAGTCTCATAAAAGTCGAAAAATACGTGGTCGTTCTATTTAGTAAGTTTATTTTTTCCTCTTTTTTTTCTTTGTTTTTTTTTTCCTCTGAATGGTTTCTCGGGGGAAAAGAAGAAAATATTGCTCTCTCGGAAAGACATCAATTATGTTATCTCATTTATACTTTGTTTATGTATTACTTCAACAGACGTTTATGCAAGAGATGTGATTTTACTTTCTAATTATTTATATTTTTATGATGTAAATTAGAGTCAACAAGGCTCTATAATCTTCACAATTCCTAAGGAATGTTGCGTAGCTTTTAATTTTCAGTGTAATTTGACTCTAGCAATAATCTGACCTTAAAAGCACTCGATATGGTTAATCTCTTGATAAGGCACAAAACACAACAATTTTGCTCCAATTACTTTTTTTTTATAAATGTTACATAAGTTATAATCTTCCTGTTATAACTGTGAATACATGATAATAATTTTGATTTGTCTGATTGAATATTACAAACATCTTATAATTATTAATGACAATAATTTCATTTTTTGCAGCAACTAGCGCAGACTGTGCAGACTGTAATAACTATGAAAAGAAGTTGGCTCACTTGCGTGAGGATCTCGTCGATGCCATGTCCGCATGGGTTGTTAAGGCTGTTGATAGTCAATTACTTCAATTATATAGCAATACTAAGGAACCCGTTCTACTGTTCTTCCGACATGGACTTCCTTTAGTATACGATGGTACGGATTTGATAAGAAATAGAAATTATGCGTAAATCTTTTGATCGTTTTATTACTCTGTGATAATACATCGTGCTTTATTATGCCATATACATAATGTGATACGTCTACATATTACTCGTATTTCCGAGCGTAAATCTATGATTGTACTATAGGATTATTTATGCCGCATCTTCTTCCACAGGACCTTTGGAGGACGATGACATAATGACTATGTTTACGGAAAATAAAGCACCAGCGGTGAAGGAACTTACAGACGATACGTTTGAGCATTTAACTCAAGCAAGCACTGGTGCTACGACTGGCGACTGGTTTGTTATGTTGTAAGTCTCAAGGTTCCTTATTTCTACGTCTACAGTAAGCATTTAATTCGCTTTACAAATAACGGCAGTACATTCTGATCACGGTTTGTAATTATCAGTTACAGCACGGACTGCGTACAATGCTTGCGCACGATGGCAAAGTGGGAAACGGTCGGTGCCAAGCTTAAACAGAAAGTAAATGTAGCACTTGTTAATAAAGCCACAACTGGGATTTCCACAGCCAGGAGATTCAACATTTACAAACTTCCACAATTTATACTGTGAGCACGTAGACGTAAATTATTGTTTGATATCTCGAATAATATTTATATCATATAAACACATTGTGAGATAAGCACAAGTTGAAAAGTATTAAGTAACATAGTATATTAATATATTCTACTTGTACAGCTTTAGGCATGGCAAAATGTATCGGTATGACGTGGGAACATACGATATTGCTTCCCTTGTGGCATTCGCCAGAGAATGGTACAAAGACATAAGACCAGATGAAGTACCTCCACTTCCAAGCTTTTTGTAAGTTTAAAGAAACGCGTATAGTTATTTTAAGATTTATCGTTTTTTAACTTATCTGTAAGTTTGTACATTAATGCATCATCGTTTTTCCAGTGATGAATATTCAAAAATAATGATGACCTTTCTCTACGATAATCCGTGGATACTTAAGCTAACTAGCATTAGCATTGGGGTGCTGGTTATTATTCTGGCAACTATTAAATGTATAAAATCAGAGGAAACTTCAGAGGATACTAAAGAGGACTAATAAAAACTAACTATCTATTACATTCGATTTGCCAAAAATATGTTACGAATGTTTCTCGGTGCAGACTATTGTCTATAGTACTAAAAGTGATTTTTAATTGTACATTAAATTATTGTAAAGGTATGATTGTAACAAAAATCTACGTATCTCTTTTTCAAAAATATTTATTAAATATTTTTAAAATATTTATTAAATTAAAAATTTGATGAAATCGAGAAATTCGGTTATTTCATCACGCGAAAAAATATAAGAAATTTAGTATACATTCAATGATAATGTAAAATTAAGAATACATTTAGTAACTGAAATTATTTCTCAAGATTAAAAAGGATGTACATGATTTTCTGTATAACAGTCTAATGTATACAGCTATTTGCATTAATTCTACATAAAAATATATTTTTTTACTTGAAATGTATTCAAAAAGTTATATAGTAAGTAATGCAAAGAGAGAATGTTTATAACAGCAGTAAATTTAAGGCAAAGCGGTATTTACTTGAGGATTGACCTTAAACGGGTTCGTATTCGTTTTGTTAAGAAAAGACTTTTATTGTCAAGTTATTAGCCATGCATTCCATTAATTGTATGATATTACGTCCATTAATTGTACAACACTCTGTTATATCTGTTACTCCAAATTTTATTGCTGCTTTTTTTCACATATAATTTTTTATGAGCAATCATGCGAGTTATATTTTATTATAAAGAAAACAGAGAGAAAAAACATATAATTAGACTGTATAATGAATATCTGTTATAAATTTTTTACAGAAATATATCTTTGATGCAAAAAAAAAATTGTAAATCAATATTGAGATTTCAACCTTCACTTAAGCCATTTAATATCAATTCCTCATTAATGTGTGCAATAACAATATAAATTTTATTGAAGACACGCAGATCTATATCAAACATGTCTGACAATTTATACTTTCATAATTATCTGAAAGTGATCTCTTCTAAACTTTACGTACATAATTTACGCATATACGTATAATAAATTCAAAGTATTGCAAACCTATAAAAGCAACATTGTTTTTCAGTAATACTATGCTATGACTTGTTTAGCTCACACGTATATGATTTTTTCTTTAGATTTTAAAATACTCGTGTTTCGAATTATTAAAGAATAAAATTCATGAGGCACGATATTGTGATAATGCTCGTTAAAATTATTTATTAAGTTATTCAATGACAAATCTTTTTGGAATTCTAAAGCTTTAACTTAATTAGTGTAATCTAGATTTGTCGCTGACAATATTTGAAAATTTTCAACTCTAAATAGATAAAATTATTTAAATCAATACAAACTGCGCGTAATGCACAGTAGCTCTAATTTTGTATTATGTTACTTAACATAACACATATGTGATAAGCATTGTACTCTATGTACAAACCTATATAAATTGAAAGAAACAGCTAAATGTGTAGCCATCTATTACAATTACTATTAATGAAATTATAATAAAACACACATGTTACATCAAGATATTAATCACATTATATTATTAAAAAAAGACTAAATTAATAAAAAAGATTTCTATAATATCAAAGAAGTCAATTTACTTAAATGCCATTTTAATATCACAACAAAGCCAACATTGTGAAAAATACAACAAAAAAAAAGTTTTGTGTATGCTAGTCTAAAAATTGTACTCATTCTTTATATAGCCATTTTGGTCTTGTTTCTTATAAATAAAAGGCAATTTTCATATTAAATATTGTCAACTGCTACATTTATCCTGAAAACAGTTGATGGATTAGCTAACGCCTGTCTGATACTGTTTTCAAACTTTTCTTGTATCGACGAGAATTCCATCATATTGCTAGGCTTGGACTCGATCCAAAATCCATCAAATTCATAAAATAGATAACAGTAAAACTGATGAAAGGCACGAATCGTCGGCAGGGTTTTCGAGGAATTGTATATGTGAGTCTTAGCACTGCCGTCCCTCAGCAATTTCAGAGCCATGCTCGTGAGATTTATACCGACTATGGCGAACGCGTAACCGTAACGCGGGTGAGTCGAGTGGGACAGCACGTGTGTGGCCATGCTGGGATACTCTTGAGCAAAGTAAACGAGATTCTCCAGTCCCAGGATACCCATCCCGCGAAAGTCCGTCTTGGGATCGTCCCCCTGGAAGCCGATCTCCTGCCACTGCTTGGTCACCCTCGCATCCAGGGGCTCGTACGGCATCAGCAGGCTCCACAGCTTCAGCAGCTTCTGCTCGTGCTCCGGATTATCCGCGCTGTACGGCGTCTTCCTGAGCTCCTCGCACTCCACGCAGAGCTGACGGTAGCCCCAGATCAGCTCCACGCACTTGCCGAACGACTTGGCAAAGTCTGGATGCGCCATGGGATTGATCTTCTTGGCCACCAGCACGGTCCTGATGGCATCCTCGAGAATCTTGCGCTCCGTTTTCGTCGTTATGCGGCGATGGTCGGCGTGGTCGTTCAGGTAAGCCACGAGAGTCCTGATGCTCGCGTCGCGCGATCGCCCGAGGTTCTCCTCGACGGCGAAGGCGCGCGGCGCGCCGGACGGCTGGCCGTAGCAGATCCTCTGTAGCTCGCACATCTGCGTGGTGTGGCGCAAGAACCATTTTATGAAGGGCCTAAGGTACCAGCATACCACAGCCCAAAAGTACCTGAACATGGCTTGAATGCCGCGATCGGAAGGTCACGACGATCGTCCGTCAAGGAAACGTCCCTCTAGAAGCGTCGTATCACCGTCGTGTTATCCTGTACCGTGACGGTCGTCATCTCATCCCGACAATTCATATTCATCTCGCTATGTAAATAGCGCTATGCAAATAACACCGGCAGAGAGAATCCGATAACCTCGCCAACGTCACGTCTCTCTCACTTTCTCTCTCTCTCTTTCTCTTTCTGTTCCTTAGCTTCCCCTCTTCTTTTGCGTTTCACTTCCGAATATACACAAACGCGCAGGCAGTATAATTTGTATCAATAATTTACATTATGCGCTTGACGTCAATATATATGCGTTTACGTCTGAAGTTAGGCACATAAATACTTATGGACGCTGAACGGGTGCATCTAGATATTCGTATATCGTGATCGTTGATAAGCATTGCTAAAGGCCTATCCAGACAATTTGCACAGCTGCATATAATCATATACATAAAAAAATTATCCAATCTCATTTTACGTTCGTTCTTATAATAGAAATGCGATTGGATAATTTTCTTTACGCATATGATTATGTAGCTATGCAAGTTGTCTGGATAGGCCCTAATAAAAAGAAGTTGTCCAAAATTCTTTTCAACAGCGTGTGAAAAATTTCATGCAATTATTAATTAACTAATACATATATATAATTATTTGTATGTACTTGTAATTATATTTGGATTTTTATGTTCGCGTCCATTTTTATACATTTTTTGCATTATGGTCTGTTAAAATTTTTCGTTACCCTTAAAACAGCAAATTAGAATTAATGTTATAAACAAAATATATAATATATAATACATCATTATATATTATAAATAATGTAATAATATAAATAACAAAAAGATATTTCGAATTTATATAGAAATTAAAGAATACCGTTGTAAAAAATAATAAGATAATAAATGTATAATTGAATGTATATGTATGTAAATATATTTAATATATTGCGCCAGATATATTTGATATATTGGAATTTTTTTATTGAACCATCCAATCATTATTAAATTGACCAATTGACGTGAGCAATCAGATGCCAACCATGTGCAGCTTTCCTCTGGAAAGTGGACATTGAACTACCAACTAGACTAGAGACCAATGAGAAGCACGCGTTGGACGGAAAGCGTGCT
>NW_012026842.1:611806-631298 GCF_000956235.1 Wasmannia auropunctata | reverse complement strand
TAGAAATCGATCAAAGTTCTCGGATCGAGAACTGTATAGCCATAAAATTACACTTTTCCGTAAAAGCTGCAAGTTGATTGGCTACACAGTTCTCGGTCCAAGAACTTGGACCGATTTCTAGTCTCGTGAACACAAGACTTTAAGCCCGTATCAGACTAAAGATTGAGATTGAGATTGAATTGGGATTTAACCAATTAGAAGAAAGAAAACCAATCTCAAATTTAGTGAACTTTGTTTTAATTGGTCAAATTCCATTACAATCTCAATCTCAATCTTTAGTCTGATACGGGCTTTAGTAAAGGGTCTCTACTTATCGCCAGTGAGAAAATGTCCACGTGTTAACCGTGTAATGCGCGTATTTCACACCACAATATTTTCGTCTGAAATTATCTGCACTACTCGTTTTTTAAGAACTCTAACCATAAACAAATTGAATCAAATCTAACTTGACAGTTAACGCGTATATGCGCGGACACTTCCTCATTAATATGGCGATTTTCAATTGGATACACAAATGTAAGTCGCAAAATACAATAGATGTAGTAAGGCTTAAGCCGTAAGAAATTGACCAATCGTAATCTATTATTCTCTTCAAATTCAACTGCAATTGGTCCATTTCTTGCAGCTTAAGGCTTACTACATCTATTGGCTGTGTTTCGCAAAGCGCATCATGCGCAAGATTTATCTTTTTATCTTTGTTTAACATTTGATGAACAACAAGGACACCATGATATATCATGCGAATGATGCGCTTTGCGGAACGCACCCATTGTGTTTCGGGACTAACGTATATTAGCAATTATATATTTATGCTCAGGATTCTCTGCTTTAGAACACTCTTTTAGGGATATTTTTGCGAAGTTAAGTTACTGATACAGTATAACTATACTAACAAAGAACAAGATGGTGGGGACACACTGCGCACAACTGCCATTTGCAGGACCATGCCTAATTCACGGCGGAGGTTCGCGTCACGATCGATCCGCTTGTCGTCGCTCGAATAAGGGATAACACAAAGTGGAACGAGGAACGCCGGCTAACCTTGAAAGAAACGAAGTCTATTTTTAATTACAGGTTCGTTCCTTCGTTCGTCTTTACGTCACGACGGAGGAGCGCCGGATCGATAATACACGATCGCGGGCGTGCATGCGTTTCCCGTGCTCCTCAGCTCTGCGCTCTCTGCGGAAGGAAAACAAGACGCGCTGCACGCCGCGCCTTCGAGAGAAACAAACGCGAGACAATTGGCACACCAGGATTGTGCAAGACGCGAGCGAAAGCTTGGAGCACGATATTAAACAAAATTACGTTACACACAAATTTCAATTGTTTGTATAAATTGAAGAAAACTGCATTTTCATTCAACGTCAATTCTTTCTTCCTCGTCTATGAATTTCGCCTCGACCGCACGTACCGTTGCATTGGTCAATTAGACGCCATAACTGTTCGGATCTTTGCATGTGTATTCGGCTTTTATCTTGCAATTAGATAAATAATACTATAAACACTCTGATTTCGTACAGATCCTGCATCGTTCATATAGCGATACTGCCCGTACATTGTGTCATATCTCTCATTTTTCTCTCATAAAAGACGAAGAAGAATATATGAGGGCACGAGGACGATGGGATTTTAATGGAATACAATATTAGGGAACGATCCGTCTTTATTTTCACAAAGCATGAATTAAAATATTAACGAACATTCGACGCGCACGGTTCCGCCTGTCGGAGGCATTCCGACGAGTCGATGATTGCTCATCAACCGGCGACTCGCGAAGATAAACAAAAGAGAAAACGGCGATTAGCGTAGGCCGTGTCGTTTCTCGAGCGGGGAATAAATGCGGCAACGTCGAACGAGCGTTGAAAAAAATATTCAAGTTGGAGTTATGATGGAATTTTCACTTCCTGCACCGTCGTGAGACGTCGTCCGCGAGGCGAGGAGAGCAGCAACACCCCCGCGAGTGCAATGCTCGACAATAAATTCGACTCTCTATATTGATTCGAGGGCTGAAATTATACTTCATCCCGTGTACAGTATATCGACGTGGAAGCTCAAGTCGTCGAAAACACAGTCGGGAGAATCGGGAGAGGTCAATGTCCCCTCGGCGCTTACAACCGGCTCGTAACTATTCGACGTTCGTCGTGCATATGCGATTTTTTTCCTTTGCATAATCCCACAGCGCGCACACACACACACACATACACACGCGCGCTCACGTACACGTATATATGTATCGATCCACGCGACGCCAGGTCGTTATTAATATTAATAATGCGCCCATCCCGCGCGCGATTCTCTCGATTTTCATCAACAAAATTTTTATACGTGGGTATAGCCATTCAGCCGCGGGAGGGAGATGCAAGATCATCGTCCTCCGACATCCGAAATGTACGGGACGCGGATATTTAATAAAAAGCTGCCATTAACCGTTCGCGCCAAATTGCCTCGCCGATCGCGCGAGCCCGCGCGCGCGCGAAATTCTCGACGCGAGAAATCCCGCGCTTCTCGATGCGACGTCGAAGCGAGGAAGAAAGAGAAAAAAAAAAAGGAAGGGAGGCGAGAAAGCCACCGCGACTCGGGGCGCATCGCGTCGCGTCACGAGGAGCCCACGGCGCCGCGCGCGGAACGAACGGCGATTTTTTTCGATGCTACCACCGCCACCGCCGCCGCCGCCAGCCGCCACCGCCGCTTGGCCGCCGCGCGCGGGGCGATCTTTTGGCGGGAATTCGTTGACGCTTCCAGGGGCCGGGGTCGGCGGGGAGGGGGGAAAGAGAGAGAGAGAGAGGCCTCCGTTGGCTGGCGGCTCGCGAAACACGGCTCGACGAATCGCGTCGCAGTGTATCCGGTATCGTCGTCGGTCAGTTGCGGCTTGGTGTTCTCCTGGTAAGTTCGCCTCGCATATATACGTGCTGGGTGCGAGTGTATGTGTGTGTGTGTGTGTGTGATTCTGTACGCCTGAATAGTCGTTACATACGTCGACGACGGCTCCGAGACCCGACGACTCGCGGGTACTCCGACCGCTCCCCCGTTTGTTTCGCCGATCGGCGGATCGGAGCGCGTACCGCCGCCGGCCGGCTCGCCGGCCACCGAGGGCGAACGCGGGAGAAGAGAGTGGAGGTTGCGTTTAGCGGCGGGGCGGTTGCGGAGTGCGTAGTACGAGTGTGTGTGTGTGGTAAGTGAACGACGAGCGCGCGCGCGCGCTATATGCCCGCCTTCTGGTGTCTGTGTGTGTAGAGAGTGCGCGGGCACAGCGGCGCCCGTTAATATACGGCGATACGGCGGCGAAGCGAACGAGAGTCGGGAAGCGTGCCGAGTGCACACACGACGCGGGCAAACGCGAGTGATCGAGCCTGCCGAGCCGAGTCGAGTCGAGCCGAGCAAGCGGAGCCGAGCCTGCCGGAGCGAACGAGCGTGCGAGCGCGGGTCCGGCGAGAGTGCGTTTGTCGGAGAGCCGCACGGCGTCTCGCGATACGATACGATACGATATATATACGATTATACGACGCGACGCGACGCGACGTGACCGCGAGACACCACCGACCGCCGCCGCCGCCACGCCACGACGAACGCCCGCGCTGCCGACCGGCGACGGAAAAGGAGCGCGCGCGATATCGCCCTTTGTTCTCCACTCCGGAGTTTTGGAGTGCGTGGCTCCGAGAGAGACGTACGTGACGCGATAAAATTTTCGTCTGAAGCGGTGAGGTGAGTGCTGGAGTGCCGTGAGTGGCGTGAGTTCGGGCGTGCGTGCGTGCGTGCCCGTGCCCCCGCGTGCCGTGCGCGCGCGTTGAGTAAAAAAACAACGGGGGCCGTGTCTCGGCGGCCTCCGCGCGAGAGTCTACGCGCTCTTTTTCCCTCCGTATACGCCGCGCTCTCGACCGCCGCGGCCGCCGCCGGAGAACGGCGGAGGATGGATACTATTAATTTTATTTCGGCGGCAAGCGCGCGCGGCCGCGCCACGTAAGCGCGCCGGACAATTCGGCGGGCGCACGGCGGATTTTTCGGCGCGCGCCCCGTCGCCGTGCCGCCGTTACTTGCAGAGATTATCAGCGGCGGCGGCCCACGACGCGGCGTCTACCCGGTCGGGCGCGGGTAGACGCCGCGGAGGCACACACAACTCGCAGACGCCATGATTCGCGCCTCTCTCTCACTCATGGCGTCCCCCCCGGGTCGGGTGGTCGACGCGACGCGGCGCGGCGGGCCGTCCCGCCGTCCGTACGGAGTACACATCCCACAGCCGGGCTGTCCAGCTTCTCGTGAAACCGCGAACTCGCGGCCGCTGCGAAAAATTTGGGAGAGAAAAACCGGGAACGCCGCCTCCTTCCGCCGCCCGCCCCCCCCCCACTCGCCCCCCGGAGAGTCGAACCGGCGCGTCCCTGTCGCGACTCGACGCGATCCGTTTGCAAATTTTGAAAATGGCGCGGAACTCTCGCGAGAGCGAAGGAGACAGACGCCGTTTATCCTGAGACGAAATTCAACGACGTAGTTTCTCCGGTAATGAAGAAAACGACTCGCGCGCGCGCGCGCGGAAAATTTCGCCCGACGGTCGACGGGTAATAAATTTATTGGAGAATGAATTATTTCGATTCGCGCCGAGTCGCGCGCGCCATATCGCGCCGCGCCGAGGAGGCGGTTTTACGACGCAAATTGCACCGTGTTCCACGCCGCGTATCCTCTTCCCGTAAACTTTGCGAGGCGCGTAATTGATAGTACCGATTTTCGCGGCGCGTTTGCGCACTCGGTCCTGTCCTCCTGTGTGTGTCTCTCTCTCTCTCTCTCTCTCTCCTTCTCTCCCTCTCTCTTTCTCGCGCCGCGATCCCCGATACTCCTTCAAGCGCGCGAGAGACAACGGCCGAGAGGAAAATATCGGAAGATCGATAGTCACGCTTGCTTTTGTATTTTTACCTTTTTTTTTCTCCTGAGATTCGAGAACCTCATTGTATCTGTCTCTCTTCAATAACAGTACGATATGCTCGTTTTTATCGGTTTTATCGGTTCTCACATAAAGTTACTGCATCTTTACGAAAAGCTATGCTTTTTTTTCACATTTTACATGTTCTGCACTGTAGACGCATATATATTGATATATACAATATATTTGTTTTTCGATATTTTTATTTATTTTTTTTTTTACGGCACTAAGAGATTTTGCGAGTTAAAGGATTGTCTGCGAATGAGGGACATACACACAAGGGATTCACTCGATGGCGAAAGTACTTATTTTCACGCTAAATCGCACATCGTGTACACGTGTATTATTACACAGCGACTCAGAATTCTTCGTATTAGCGGGCGCTCTTCGCGGCTCATCTTATCGGAGACGAGACGATCTGAAAAAAAGAGACAAGGGCGATTGAGAGGGCTAATCGATGTTGTTCTTGCTTATTTTTGTTACAGTGAAACAGGACAATAAATATGTCAGACGACAATTCTCCCGTGGTGGAAGAGCAAAAAAAGAAGAGGGGCAGGCCGGCCAAGGCGGACAAGAACGCTGTTAAGGAGCCGAAAAAGAGGGGTAGGCCCGCCGCGGAAAAGAATAACGCGGTACGCCCCGCGAAATCTGACAACGAGGATGACGCACCACCTGGACCTGTTAAAAAGGGAAGGGGTAGACCTAAGGGCTCCCACAAGAAGAAGGTAGGAATTCATTCCCACAAAAACTGGGAAAGGGAAAATCTTCGCCAAGCTGCAAACCATTATATCACTACCTATACAATTAATTTTAAGTAGTTAACAAATCCATTCTCACGCGGAAATTGTTGAACTTACAGCAAGGACCACCAAAAGGCACAACTACTTCGTCACGTGGTCGTGGTAGACCGAAAAAGACAGAAGAGAAACCTGAGCTCACCGGCGAGGATGAGGACGAGCAAGAGGAGGAGGAGGAGGAGGAGGAAAATTGAATGCATTGAGATGCAATAGAGGAGGACGAAACTAACACAGCTGACTTATCCTTCGAAGACCTTTAAAATAGAAAATATCGTAATGAATTCAATCATTTTTCCAAGCTTTACTTTTCGTTTAGTTTTATCCGATTTAACGATTTCTCGAGCGAGCGTCGACGCGCGATGGACGATTGTCCCTTACAGATTACTCGAGTTTCCTCGCGAACTCGAGCAATTTCGTTGCACATTGTCACACGCTGACAAATTTCACAAACGAAAGACACGTTGGATACAAAAGTTGTGTTATAAAAATTTATTAAGTTCTTTATATTTACTTGACATCACTACTATTAAATGATAAAAAAAAATGAAAATACTTTTTAAGTGCTAAGATTTACGTGTAACCTTCTTTAACAGTAAAAGACTGGACTAAGATGCAGATCTCGAAACACTTTTTTTAATTTGCCCGAGAAGTGAGGTTTGATAAACTTTTTTTTAATTGAAGAAAACTCACGCAGTAGAGTATTGTGTCACATGTTTGCTACCTCCTTTTCTCCTTCATATACATATTACACGATTCATGAAGCCAAAAAAAAAATGACTCCATACCGACTCTAATATTGTAAGAGATAGAGAAAGGTAAACGAAAAAAAAAACTTCTTGTATGTAACATATGCAGGGATTATTCTTTTCTAATTAACACTAATAAGTACATTTTCTTAATGATTGTATATTACTGTCGTTTTTGAGGCAAGCATATGTGTGAATGTCAAATTTGTATTAAAGTAAATAAAAACTCAAAGTACTCTTATTAATTTTGCGTTTATATCTTCCTCCACAAGACTGAGAATTCTAATAGCGAAGTCGGTTGGTGCGCACTCGGTGCACATTAAAATCGTACACAAATCGATGCATACAACATGTAAAAACGTATTTAATATAAATACAGAAACGGATTAAACGTTAAACCGCGAAATTTTTATTATTACTATTTGCTAAGATGTGTTAGATATTTTATCATTCCAGACATTTTATTTTTACATCGGAATTAAAACGCAGTGTACACCGGCACTAATATGCGTCCAACGAATTCACTAAGAGTGAAAATTTTTCATTTTATCTGTAAAACTGTATCGGTACTTCATATAAGCGATAGCGTAACTTAATTTATTTCGTTATTTAATAGGAAAATCGATTTTATTCAAGGAAAAAGAATGGGTAAACGAAATAATAAAATAATTATTTCGAAGGAAAAAAATCTTTATGTGAAAAAGAGAGAATGAGATGTGGGAAGAGTATGAATTAAAATGTATCACACAAATAATTGAAGTGAAAAATTTCATATTTATATTTTCTATTATGAAATTAGTTGCGTAAAAGTTTATATACATAATTGTCTAATATTTGAAAACTTGCATTTGTATAATATAAAATTTTCATAAAACGATTAAAAATTCGATTTGATGTATAATTGGTGTATAATTTGACATTACGCTATAAAAAGTAGCTAAAGAAAATTGGAATTATTAAATATATTTCTAATAAATATATACTATTTTCCTTTTATAAAATTCTTTGGTCTTTAAGAATTTGTATAAGAAAAAATATAGCTCTCAGCTAAAAATCGTAAATTCCAGTATAGCTTAGAAGAACGTCGTGTGTATAAGAATTACAATAAAAAATGCATTTATCCTACAATAGTTGTAGCTTAATGAGAAGAAGAAAAAAATGATATAAATGCCATGCGAAAATGTGCTATTAATGACCATCGAATAGCTCTGCATTTTCTTCAGTATCCATGGATTGGTATCCTTGCTGTAAAATCAATCGATTCTTATTTTCAAAGCACTCGCGCGAATCGCAAGCGAAAAGCAATCTTACACACTCGTCTCTGATGCGTATTGTAGCACTCGTCCAGCAGCTCGGTCTCCCAGTCATCCTCCTCCTCTTCTCCAGGATCAAAGTTGTACATTGGCATGAGCCTATGCCTCAAACGCTCCAACTTGCGCTTTCTCGAAATGATCAGCACCTTTAAAGACAAAATTAGAGAAATTGAAGATCGAGAAATCGTATTTATACCTAACAAGAAAAGCAGGATATAAAGTTTTGCTGAAAAAGAAAAAAAAACATTTGTCAAGATTGTACGATCTGTATCTTGCATTTATCTGCAATTCTCGTGAAACAATAAAATCATATGCGTTATCAAATCACACATCGCGTTAATACTTGCGTAGCGCCGTATTTGAAAATAAAAATGGGGGCGGAGGGGGGGGGTAGAGCGGGAGGGAGAAAACGTCACAAGGTAATGACAAAAGTGATATCGCTACCCATACCACAGCTGATAGTATAATAACAGAGACCACCACACCGAGTGGCACAAAAATATATTCTACTCCTTCCGGCGGTCCAAATTCATCGAAGGACTCGGTTGTCGACGCGTATATCGTGGTGCTTCTCGCAGTTGTGTTAAACGGTATCGCCGTAGGGTCGGACAGCGAGGTCACGGCGGTTCTGGACAAGTTCCACAATCGTTGATTAGTCTCGCTGTCCTGTGGCAGCTCCGCGTACGCCGTCGTGGAGACGTTGTCGTTGTTGTAGATTGTTATACCTGGCATGCTTGCGGGGATTGTCGTGAGATCGTTCACCAGTACAGTGTACAAAATGGACTCGGTGACGTCCGTCGCGTTGTACTCTCTCGTGTCATTTGCATCATTGCTCTCGTGCATCTTATTGTAGGGAGAAAGCTCGGTTAAATTGCTGTTAAGCCATCGGTTAGTCGCGCCTAGCTTTTTTACTGAAGCTCTCCACGCGGGTGTGGCACGTATAATTTATCTTAGTATCTTACGTCAAGCGTTAATAAAATTAGTAAGTTTCTTCTCTTTTTAGTAAATATATAGGCATGCATAGAGTTAAGCGAGATACGTCCGCTCTCTCTCTCTCTCTCTCTCTCTCTCTCTCTTTCTTTCTCTCTCTCTCTCTCTCTTACGTTACTACGTTTCGGGCTTGGTGTTTTGTATCCTTGAACTGCATCCAGCTAGACCCATAGTCTGGATTTTGTGGGAGATTGTATGGATATCACAAGTCGAGCTGCCTCCGTTAAATGTATCCCTCTTCCTTCGCGCTCTGTCAACAAACACGCGCGCCTTTCCCCGCGTGCGCCACACGACAGCTACTACGTGGTATCATGTGCCCGTCGTTGGACACCCCATCGTTCTCGGATAATCGGTTACGCACGTGTCGACGAGGTGAACGCCGACGTCATCGTCTCACGTCGGCCTTATCAATTATTCAACGACAGACAGATAATCCCCGCTTTTATTATCGTTAGACGGCGTCGAGCGAGATCTTGCGCACTCTCTCTCTCTGCTGCAGGTATTCCCCGCGGATTCTCGGAGGCATCAGACAGGCTCCATCGTGTGTCGCGTCGGTTGGATCCCGACGGTGATCCTCTCCGAGGTTGGTCCACTACCGCCTTGGTCGCATCGCTGACGGCTGACGGCGCTGACGCCCGAAGACGCTGGTTCTTCTGTTGACCGTGTTGACGTTTCCCCCGTTGGGATCTATTCTCTCTCTCTCTCTCTCTCTCTCTCTCTAGTCTCTCTCTCCCCCTCCCACAACGAGGCGCGTCTTAGCCAGTCTTAACTCGACATTTCGACGATACTTTGCACCTTTAATGTTAATACTCGTTACGAGTGACATACGAGTCATTTACGAGTCCTCGACAATTTGCGCATAATACGAAAACAGCCGCAGCAGACGACACGAGCCGCGGACGCAAGCGCGCGCGAAGCTTCTCCATGGAAACTCGGAAATCCAGGAGATCCTAAAGCTCGTACATAAGTGTCTTCAGTTGCGCGCACTGCGTATTTGGCGTTATTCCAATAAGGCAGAGAGAAGCATATCTATATTCTCTGCTTTAAGCTGCCTTTTCCACAGCCATTGATTTTACTGCTTATATATACTGTTCCATGTGCCAGCTGGCACTGACTGACACCTAAATACAGCAACAGCTGAATAAACGGGATGATGCGATTAATGGGGCGAATCGAGAAAGAGTTTGCGAATCACTGCCTCTGAAAGTTTATCCCTCTACCCGGAACACTCCTGGATACCCTGGTTATATGGAACACCCCGTCACAATAACCGCCGCTATTCCAGAAAAACACGAGTTTCATTAGGTTTTTGAGGGGCTGTCGCACTTTTCAATCAACTTTTGGTCTTTGATCATTTGGAACGGGATAAATTCAGAACACATCAATTTGAGTAAAGACCTCGACCAATCATGATGACGCGATATTCCGGGCAGAGGGTTAACCTCGACCTCAACCTTCCCGCGAATTGTTCGAAGGGTTAGGTTCCCACTTGGACGACTGCACTGAAATCCTCTATCTCGCTCTCGCCAAACTCGAAATGTATATCCTGTTTCATTTTAAGTGTACACTAGTTCAGCTGCGAAGTGCAGACCTCGAGAAGCAGACGACGTAGACTCGTGCACGGCCGCGTGATATATGCACGTGTCTCCTCGCCGGTCTGCTCCTGCAACGTTTGCTCGCACACATGGCTTCAACGCGAATGGTACAGATCTCGATGGACACGCAAAATCACACTCAGCATCCGACAATAGCTCGACAGTAATTGCCGGTGCCGACCGTCTACGATCGTGCGGATATTTTTTACGCCGAAAAAATCGGGGAAGGGCCACACGACACGAGAGAGGTAGTCTTTTGATTAGAGGCGAGCGACTTTTCCGCTCATCAGCTCGATGACGTTTCTCGAAATCCCCTCATCAATCGGGCCCAACGTCGACGAAGCGGAGCGTAACGCGGCGAGGAGATGCTTCACGAGCGAGAGGGGTCCGCGGCGAGTCTCTCGAAGGGAGATGTCCTGCTCACATCGTTTGTCGTAAGTGTCGTTTCGTCCACGATTGTCGGCTAGTTAAACTTATTATTATACGTGTTTTTTTAATATTTTAAATATATTTTTCTGTAGCAAGACTCCTACAATATTTTTAAGTGTCATCTAGCTATACTATTTTCTGTTTTTATTTTTTCCGATGTATGTCTTTCAATCATTTTTTTTTGTAATTTTTGAACAGTTGACCTACTTATTGTATGATCGTTTATCATGAGTGTCGTTGCGCGTTCACATTCAATTACGACCGGCTAATTATAGCACGATGTTTCACTTCCTCATTGTTAATCACACATTGATTACTTTATCAGACATAAACCTCGTCGATTAATCCTGCGCATCTACCATATATTGCAAATATGGATTTTCATATGAATCAGGGCACAAAATTGGCCTTTTCTTATGTACTTATAAATAAATTCTACGTCAATAGATTTTATTTGTTATTAACACTTTGACTATTGACTGATTTCGGTATTAAGCAATCAATAAATGTAATATTATTTTATACTATCTTAATATTTTATATTTCAATGTGTTATTATAATTCATATTGTTTCTTTTTTTATTGTCCTAAATATTTAACATAAAATAATTTTTATTAAATATAATCGAGTAATTGAAACTTTCACAAATAGATAACAGGATCTTCATAGAAATTCACTCATCACTTAAATATGAGTGACGTTGCAAAGAATTAAAATGTCATTAACAGATTATTTATTATTAAAACGGTCGTCATCAATTGATTATTAATTATTAAAATTTTGACATTGACATGATTTCATTCAAAAATAATCGCTATTTCACGTCAGTCAGGTGCTCTTGCAGGGATGGTTTGTGACGTGACACTTTTCCCATTGGACACCCTGAAAACGCGCTTGCAGAGCCAACATGGGTTCTTCCAATCCGGCGGTTTCAGGCAGCTGTACAAGGGCATAGGCCCTGTAGTACTGGGTTCAGCTCCGTCAGGTACAATTTAGTACATTCGATACAAAATACAGAGTCCATACCAAGAGAGAGCATTCTTCCTCTAATATCAATAAAAACATTCTTATTACAGCTGCTATATTTTTTATCACTTACGAAGGAATAAAACAGTATTCGCAGCCGTATGTACCAAATCAGTATCACTCCATTATACACATGGTCGCAGCGTCGTCTTCTGAAATAGTAATTGCTAATTGCGTTCAATAATGTTCATATAATATAGGGTGCGGTCCACTTGACGCTACAAATGTTCGAAGCATTTGATTGACCAATCAAAAGAAAGAATTTTTACTAATTAACCGAAAATTAATCGAAAAATGCTCCGAAGCATTTGCAGCATCAAGCGGACCGCAGCCACAGTCGAATATTTCAAACTTTTGTATTGGCACACAATAATTTATATATGTTACCGTCAAAACCCGTAATCGTTAAAACTCGATTTCACTAGTTAAAACTAGTTTAAATTTAGTTGAAACGAGATCTATAATTGTACTGGCTACATGTTTTCTATTTTACGTCTAATAAACTATTTTAGTTTTAATTAATAAATTCGGGTTTTAATGGGATTATGAGTTTTGACGGTAATACATACAAATATTTTATAAATTGTAAAATACTGAAAATATATTACACAATGTATTAAAATTTGCTCGACTTGACGTGTAGACTGCTTGCTTGATTCGGGTGCCAGTCGAGGTAATTAAACAGAGGAAACAGGCGCTTTTGTCCGACCCGCATCGGCTGAGATTAAGAACATTGTACCGCGGTTATGGAAGCACCGTCCTTCGGGATCTGCCGTTCGGCGGGATCCAGATGCCGTTGTGGGAGTACTTCAAGCTTTGTTGGAACCTACAAGTACAGCGGGAATGCACGCCCCTGGAAGGTGCCGCTTGTGGAGCCACGTCAGGTAATGACTCAAAACTTCATATTTAATGAAGTAAGTTTTAACAAAATTCGAATCGTTACTTATACCGAGGCTTTTGACCTTTTTCGATTTCTCAGTTGCTATATCAGCCGCCGTAACGACACCGCTAGACGTTGCAAAGACCAGGATTATGTTGTCCAGCACGTCGGCGGAAAAGGAGGAAGTTAAGATATCGACAATGTTGAAAGAGGTTCACAGAGTCCACGGTATTAAAGGGTGAGAAATTGAGGACCGTGTAAAAATACATATTTGTCAATCGAAATCTGTTTTCCGATGTTTTAAGGAATTATACTTGTAGGTTGTTCGCTGGTTTTCTCCCGAGAGTAACTGGTTTTACTATTGGCGGCTTTATATTTTTTGGTGTTTACGAGCAAGCCAGAGAACTTTGTATAGTCTACTTTTCGTAGTTCCTGATAAATAAATTAGAAAAATTTAAATTAATCATTCACGTGAATATGTTCTAATTGAATTTTCTAACTCATTGTTAGACTCAATGTCCTATTGGAGTACTTAAAGGTAATTAATAAAATTGATGGACATTAAAGATTTTTTTATTTATTTATTGCTAGTACTTTAACAAAATTAAAACTTAAAAAAATCATGTTTATTTATTTTCAACCTGTCAGGGGATTTCGGAAACGGTAAAATGATTTCTGAAATTTTTATATAATAATAATAAGTACATACAAGGTATATAAGTTCTAGAAAATTTATGAAAAAATGTGGAAAAAAAAAATTATATTCAAGAACATGATTCGCTGAATCTTATCACAATTGTGACTCATAACCATATTTGAATGTGATTATGAACGAATATCATTTTAATACAAAAAGTCAACTTTAACGAGTTAACTAAATGATTAAGAGGCATATATTTAAAAATATTTTTCAATTGTACATTGCGTAATTTTTTAATTGTACAAAATCGTATGTGCATGCGTCCTATACACTTTTTAAAAAATTTGCTGATAGCTCTAACTACTTTTTGCGAAACTGCATTATACTATGCCAGCAACATTGCGTGTATAAAATTCTAAACGCCCTTGCTGAGCAAAAACAATATCACATTGGTCGTTAACAATATTTACACATTACACATTAGAATCTATTTTATTACGTTCATCATAATATCTGGGATAAATTATTTGGTATAAAAATAAGCATAAAAGAATACAATGAACACCAATACTGACTTTTCGTTAGGTCGCGCAACAATACCTTTCCCCTTTCTCGGTTTTTCTGCTTAGAACAATTGCTTCCTCTACCTTCTGCATATTTTCCGGATTGGACGCGAAATCCTCTATAATTTCGTCGAACAGCTCGACTGTAAACAAGAGATGCAATAAATACATTTTTGCAAATAAGATAAGCGTAACGATTGAGACACTTCCTGAATTTCCGTACCTACGTTCTCTCCCGTTTTACTAGACGTTACGAAAAGTTTGGTCTGCGTACCGCTCGCGTACCTTTCTACAGCACCCAGCATGTCCGGATCGTCCGGCGCGACACCCTGGTCGCACAGATCCTTCTTGGTGCCGCAAAGGTACACTTTGCAGTTCTCCTCGATGCTCCTTAGCTCTCTCACCCAGTGCCTCGCTCTTTGGAACGTGCTCGACTTCGTGATGTCGTAGCACACTATGGCAGCCTTAGCCCCACGATAGTACGTTCTCGTCATTGCGTCGTACCTAGTAATTATAGTGATAACAGCAGCGGGTTATCGGCAGCTCGTATATCTTTTTTCAGCGTTTCGAAATTTCCAAATAAGGCAGATCCATGACGGGTAGCGATCATCGTATATATATATACTCACTTCTCACTGCCCGCGGTGTCCCATATTCCCATAATAAGCGTCACATCGTTCACTTGTACTCGCTTCGACGCAAACACAGTGCCTATTGTCTGCGGCATAATTTCAACTGCATTAATTGGTATACGAGGCCCTCTCCCATTTTCCGTTTTAGACGATTCTCAGTGCAAACTTTAACAACGTTACTTTATAATTTTTTTTTCTTTCCACAATGTCGCGGACTAAGAAAAACAAGATGTACAATCATGTGTTAGTGCTCGCAAATTTACCAGGCCCGTTCATTTTGGCTGCGCTTTTTTTCACACAAAAAAAATACCCGTTCGCAATTTGCTTTTCTTGCTCCCCCTTCGCTTTGAATCACGGCCTATATCGGCATTGAAAAATATCGTCTATCAATGTAGACTGTAATTTTAATCTTGGTTTAGCTTAGTTTCTCCAGTTCTAAGAATTAGATAACAGAGATAAACAGTAAGTTAAACAGAGATTAAAGTTAACCTACATTGAATATTATTCATTGATCAAGAAATATCTACTTTCCTATCAATGTAGACTGTAACTTTAGTCTTGGTTTAAGTTTCTCCAGTTCTAAGAATTAGAATTTAGATAGACAGTAGAGATAAACAGTAAGTTAAACATAGATTATAAAGTTAGCCTACATTGGACATTATTCGTGCGAATTGAACTTGAAATAAAATTTTTTAATTACAAATTGCGACATATATTCTTCCGATGTACGTCGATAAAAGAAACAGCGTCGATAAAATCACAACTGGAGACGCCCACAAATGTAATTGTATATATACAATACTTCGCTCGCATTATCACCATCGATATACTTATATTTCAACGCAGGAAATTTAAACCGATGAGATTCAGCCAAAAGGAACGGTCCTGCTGTCGGGGAGGATTCTAAGAATTCTAAGGAAAACTACGATTTTACCTTTTTTCTTTACTCCTTAACAATTTCCTTTATTGAATCGTCTTTTTCATAGCAGCATGATGTACTACTTGGGAAGTATTAACGCTGTCAGGCGTGCCCTTTGCGTGTCTTTGCAATTCTTTCCGTGAAAATAAACAAATTAATAAATAAAATAATCGGGCTCTATTGATCGCGCACAAGTGCGTGAAAAAGATGCTCCCTTCTTAAGTAAATATTTTGGGAAAAGCACAAGGCACGCGAAGGCGTCGGACAGCGTAGATACCCCCCCCGTACATACGCACGTATAATAACGTAATCCAAGTGAATACTTACATTCTGATAGGGCCTATTGCAGTTAAACGAATCGTGTACATATCGCTCCATAAGACTGGTCTTTCCCACCATCGCGTTGCCCAGTAACACGACTTTCAAATCCACGCGACTCATGCTTGAATCGGAGCTTTGTCCTCAGTGTATCATGTATGTGCAGGTTATGGCAACAAAAAGTCTACCCACACTGCCGTTCCGAAACGCACTGAACGAATCCGCTGATTCGTTGCACCTGACTTCAGGCGCGCGAACGGCGAACTTTGCTTCTCTCTCTCTCTCTCTCGCTCCTTTGCGTGTAAAAAAGAAGGGAATATTCCTTGTATTTAAATGTTTTGTTAAGTATATACCGTGTGCAAAATGTGCCGTCTCACGGTCAATTAGATAATGAATATTATTATACTTTTAATACATCACAACAAATGTAAGATAAATAAATAAATGTTGCCAGTCTTAATATATATGTCATCAACATAAATATGTTATAAGAAAAATATAGCTATATAGAGTATCTCATTTTGAATAATTAGTACATTTAAATATTTAAAAACAGAACACATTTGGGAAAAAGTGTATGAAAGTTGAGATTGTAAAGACGATAAGTTTAATTTTAACTCTTTTTCCAAAGCTTCGTTATAAGATTAACTTGAATTTTTCATTGGCACTATGTACATATATTTTTTTGAAACACACAGTGTACATAATATAATACATAGACATGAATTAAATGAAGATCTTGATATATCAACATAAATATATTAAGAAAATATAGTTACCATAAAGTACCCAATTTTGAATAATAGGTACATTTAAATATTTTGAAAACAGAAGTACACATTTGAGAAAAAGCGTATGAAAATTGAGGTTGTAAAGACGGTAAGTTTAATTCGAGCTCTTTTTCCAAGGCTTCGTTATATAAGATCAACTTGAATTTTTCATTGGCACTATGTACATATATTTTTTCAAGTACACAGTGTACATAATACAATACATAGACATAGATGAATCTCACGAATATTTTTAAACGTTCTATACGATATATACAAATACTTGTTTTTAATTTACACAAGAGAAGTGTTTGTTCAAGCAAGAACGTGACCATCCGTGATCGTCTTTCTTGGAGTTATATTCTCTTTCACGGTACAACGAAACTAGAGGTTCATAAATATTCTTAACAGACATACATCAGATATTGCTTTTTACAGATCGACGCATTAGACGTTTTTCAATTAATATCATTGTTTATTTGGCATTTCCTTGGGCGGCAACCGCGGCCATCGCGGCCTTAACGGCCTCTTCGTCGCCCAAGAACTTCATAGAGACGACGGGCTTGAAATTCTCGTCCAGTTCGTACACAAACGGGATACCGGTCGGCAGGTTCAGCCCCATAATTTGCTCATTACTCATTTCTACACACAAAAAAAGAAAGAATTATATTCCATAGATTGTTAAACGTTAAATTACAATCGAAATGAATCGACTGATCAAGCAAAGCGCCTTACGATCCAGGTGTTTCACTATGCCGCGTAAACTGTTTCCATGGGCGGCTATAATGATCCTCTTGCCCTCCTTCAATTGCGGAATAATAGTGTCGTTCCAGTAAGGTAACGTCCTCTCGATGGTCAACTTGAGGGACTCGAACTTGGGGAACTCCTCGGGCTTCGGCCCGTTGGCGTAACGCGGATCATTCACTATTGTGTCGTAGTACTTGTGATCGGATTCCATCGGCGGCGGCGGCACGTCGAACGATCTCCGCCAGATCTGCACCTGCTCCTCGCCGTACTTCGCAGCGGTTTCCGCCTTGTTCATGCCGGTGAGACCGCCGTAGTGTCGCTCGTTCAAACGCCACGTCTTCTGAACGGGTAGATTATCCTGGTCGATCTCCTTCAAGATGGATTTGAGCGTCTCCTGAGCCCTTGTGAGTACCGACGTGTGAGCCACATCGAATGTATAGCCTGCCTCCTTGAGAGCCTTCCCCGCGGATACAGCCTCGTTTTGGCCTGCAAAAAGGATTTCCGATGTACAATCTTGAAATTTCAATTTTCAGGATGGATACTCAAATTTTGTAAAAGAATTCCCTGAAAATTCCCGGATTTTTTCAGGAATTTTATTCAAAATTCCAGATAAGATTAGAGAATTTCTCAATACAGCTTTAAAATAAATTAGGCACTAAGAGTTTCTAATAACGTATAGAACTTGACGCGTGAAACAATTTAATCTTCTCTATGTACAATAGTTACATTTCCATACAAAATTTTTCGAACGTAACAAAAGATTTTGTATGGAGATGTAACTACATATGTGAAGATTAAATTGTTTCACGCACCAAGTTCTGCATTATCAGACTCTTAATGCTTGATTTATTATTTCCAAATTATCGACTCTTTAGATTGAAGTATCTTTATATAGTATATGTCAATTTTAAAATAAATTAACTTTCAATATCAGGAGCCTTTGATATGGGGCCACGTTTACTTTCTAAAGGGATAAAATTAAATTTAAAAATTCAAAAAATTTCCCTACCAGTAAAATTCCATAAGAATCCGTATGATTTTTAAGGGCAAAAATGAAATTCTCTGAGAATTCCAGGTTTTCCCAGTTTTTCCCAGTAGTACCCACTCTGATTTTTAGTCCTTTACAGTCCTATGTCAGATTGGACTTGGCATACTTTGTATATAATCTATCATATTCTTTGCAATAATCCATCACAGTTCTTCAAGCATTCAAATTATAATATGTAATTACAATTGGCAAACTGCATACATTCTTGGGATCTCTATAAATTCATTCAATAAAAATTTTTGTATTTATGTTAGACTCGTCGATTAGATTCATACTAAACATTGAGTTTTTATACACAAGTATACACAAATGCACATAGCACAAATTTGTCAAAGTTAAACTAGGGTAACTGTTTATTAGTGTGCCCTGTATCTATTAGTGTGCTTTTATATTTAATTAAGTCATAAAAATAAACTGGTACAAATATATAGACAAAGTATTTTTTTTATGAAGTTAATACTTTAATAAAAAAAAATACTTTGTCTATATATTTGTACCAGTTTATTTTTATGACTTATTTAAAGCACACTAACAGGGACAGTTAGCCTATCTGCCATGAATAAACGAATGAATGATTTTTATCATATCATATCAAATTACATTTTAACGTGATTTAAGCAAATGTACGACCACAATACGTCAACAATGTCATTCAGAAGAGATACTCGACGCGGCCTCGAGAGACTGATCGCATGCGATCGTGCGACCTTTCGCCCTTGAAAACGGCGGATTCAACCGGTCGTAGCCGGGCAACATTTACGCACCCTTGTCCGACAGATTGGCGTCGTACCATCCGCAGAAGAGGTTCAACTTATTCCACTCGCTCTCGCCGTGGCGAACCATAACGATCCTGTATTTCGACATCTTTTCCGAGAGATCACAAAGTACGAAATGAGGGATGGCCAAGCAATAAACGTACAACGCCGAGCGCGCACTAGTCGATGTGGTTCGATATTTGCTTGCGCTTAGCCAGAGAGGATCCTGAGAGCGGCCATGCCCGCGATTTAGCTGGGACAGGCGATTGAGCTGGTTTCAGCGCCTCTATGTCCACAAAACGTGGACATTGAACTACGTAGCCAATGTCCACGATTTTGTCGGTTATGTCCACGATCTTTTGGTGGTGATCCGTGCTATGTCCACGGTTGTGTTCCGTGCTATGTGCAGGAATA
>NW_012026842.1:595894-608266 GCF_000956235.1 Wasmannia auropunctata | reverse complement strand
GGATCACCACCAAAAGATCGTGGACATAACCGACAAAATCGTGGACATTGGCTACGTAGTTCAATGTCCACGTTTTGTGGACATAGAGGCGCTGAAACCAGCTCAATCGCCTGTCCCAGCTAAATCGCGGGCATGGCCGCTCTCAGGATCCTCTCTGGCTTAGCTGTCGAGTCCCCTCCCACCCTCTCGCCCACCCATCCTACTATAGGTGCTTTCCATTTAGCGACACAAGTCGACGTCATTCTGTCTCTTTTCAATTTATTTAGTGACAATAAAGACAGAATAACACTTGTCAACTTGTGTCGCTGAATGGAAAGCACGCTTTATTAAAAATGCGATCCTCAATCAATGAATCTCCACCCAAAGAAAAAAATTAAATCGTACAATTATACGCAACAATCAGAATGATTAATTTACTGAATTTGAGACATTTAATAAACCACTGCAATTGACAATTATGTTCTTTATTCTGTAGTTGTCTCTACGCTCCAATCAGCTCCAATTACACGCTAAGGAAGGTTGGAAGGTTCTAACCTATCCTTTTTGATCGTTTGTATTGAGTATCAGATGGAACTTGGAAGGAGCGAGCCTTTTTCAGCTATCAAGAATATTGAATGGAAAAAAGTTGGGATAATCTTTGAGTATCTCATCAAAAGGTTGGAAAAATTGTTTAATTATCCCTTCAAAAATCAATTACTTGAGATTGATCATATTTATAATTAATTAGGTTATCAGAAGAAAGGTGTCATATATAACCTCGAAGAGAGGTTGAAGGTGCAAATCCACCATCCGATGGGATAACATAACAAAAACTCATCCAACGTTTATATCGAGCGTTCCGAGCTGTCAGAAAGAAGTTCAGGATTTTTTAACTGCCAACGATACAGCATACAGTGCGTTAATTTCTGTTCGAGCACAATCGATATACCTAACAGAATTACTCATTCAGAGACAGTACATTCTTTTCCGACTTCTGCTTCTGTGATCTTCAAGAGCGCAACGTGAATCGTGCGTGGGACGATGCGACAGTATTTAGATATCGTGTGAGAGAATGCGAATGATCGCGGACGGATTCACGAGGCTGCAAAGTGTAATCGCGGTATATGCTTCGCTCGCAAAAAGGTGACCGCCGATTATACTCGCTCCAGCCTTGCTCGACATTATAGAATCATGGAGATAATGAATGCCGAAGACACCGGCGAGCTGCACGCATCGCTCCCCGCGAAGCGTCGCGACAATCCCCTGTCGATTTCATGCAATTGGCAGATCAGCAATAATAAGCAATTTGTTGACGCTGTCACTGTTGCGCCGATTCAGTATGCATCTGCGAGGTAAGCGAATCGATCGGCCGTGGAAGGTGACAAAATGATATTTTAAATATATATTATTATAATTTGAAATATATATATTATTATGTACATTTTATATTTGGACAGAATAAACTGCGAAGACGTAGCTTCTCTCGACACCTGTATCGCTTTACAACCAACGGGTTCTAATACCGAACCGTGTATGCTGAACATTAAGGTGTCAAACTGTCAGAAAGTAGCGCGCATCGCTATCGTTTCCGAAGGTAACGTCCTGGAAATCTTCAAACAATTTGGAGAATACGAAACAACGATACTCGCGGAATTTGTGGACGAGTATGAGGAAAATGTAGTTTTCATCGGCGAGACGACGATACACCCTCCTACGACGGAAGTTAGCATTAAGGTAAGACGACTGACATTTACATTGATACTTTGCTTTTGCATTTGATGTGTACATAATAACGTTTACTTTTGTTTTAGTTTATTAGAACGAAAAATAAAGGCCCGCCTATGTGGGTGTACGGTGTAAGACTGTTTATGACAGACTCTACAAGGGAAGCAAACCCTAGTGCCTTCGATTATGATATTATCCGGACTTTTCTCAGCAACATCAGCAACGATAAAACGAGTCCCAAGTCTGAGATGGCAAAGAGGGCATTTGACGATAAACAGGAAATGAGAAATTGTAGAGAGAGACTCTTGGAAACATTTGCATCGGGCTCGAAGTATGCCGAGTGTACTAATAAAATTGGAAGGAGCGATAAAGAAAAAAAGGTTCCAAACTGTGAAGATAATTGCAAGCAGTCAGATGCTGCCGAGTGCAGAAATGGAATTGCGAGAAGAAATAGTGAAACTGATTATCCAAACTGTGGAGAGAATCACGCAAGATCGGACGAAGATATTAGAACCTCCATCGATAATAAAACAGAGTCTGTAAAAGAAACACAGTCTGGTAGCCTCAATTATAAAGATTTTATTCAAACATTTCTCAGTAACGCCAGTAATGGCAAAATGAGTCAACAACCTGATATGACAAGAATGTTTGGATCTTACGATAAATTCGATAATAATGAAATGGTGAATAACGAGCAGTTTTATCAGAATATATTGGAAATGCTTCCTTCGGATTACTTCAAACGCAGGAAAGAAATTGCAAAAAGAGATAATGAAAAAGAGTATCAAAGTTGCGAGACTAATCATGAGAAGTCGGATTCCCTTGAATGTAAAAATAAAAATATAAGAAGAAATAATGAAGACTGTACGAACCATAAAGACTACAAGAAATCCGATACAGATATCAGAATCTATATCGACAATAAATTTCATGATATGGAAAAGAGATTGATGGAAAGAATAGACGAGATGGAAGCCAGTGCCAATCAGAAACTGAATGCCATTTTGGAAAGACTTGAATCACGGCTGAATTTACAGTAAACATATTTCTTAGTTACGAATTTTTTATATCTAATAAAAAGATTTAAGTTATTAAATGTTAGTAAAATTTAAAATTATAAATGAGTTATTTTATTGTGAATATATCTTCTCGTTTCTGTGTTAATTAATCAAAAGATCTGGCTTATTTTTTTTTACAAAATATAAATTTCTTTTATTATTTTTATGCAATCTTTTATTGTATTAAATTTGTATTCATGTATCATGTACGATAGTGTATTGTTTTCAAATTTTGTATCAAAAGCACGTACAAAAAATTGCACAATTTTAAATTCATAATAATATTTAAATACTTACAATTCACATAAATTTAATGTCTTTAATAATCTAATTAGTAGTAGAAACTTGCGTTGTCTCAAAAGAGACCTTCAATGTATATACATTATTTTATTTATACAAAATTATTTGTGTAACCAAGCTCTCTAAAATGTGTTTATGAAATTACATAAATAAGAACAAAAATATCACTGTTCTTTCTTATTTAAGATCAGTTATAAATTATATTATTATACAGATGTCTCAAAAACTAGAAGCAATACGTAACAGAATAAGAGGCGTAAAATAATACAATTACAATATAAATTAAAGGAAATAATAATGGCAGTAGTTTGAACGGAATGACAAAATGAACTTTACGCCTAATTATCAGTCTTGTCGTTCTCCTGAGGAGGATCCCAAGAATGAAGTTGCTTCCGCCACAACTTTATCATACCGTCCCAACCCCGTCTACTGTATTTTATATGTTTCGGTGGTGTCCTCGGATGTTCTCGCGTACGGTTCTCTCTTAAACAAAATGGCAATTTTAATTAGATATATTACTTATATATATTTATGTGTATGTGTTACCGTTAAAACCCAATTTTACTAGTTAAAACTAGGTCTATAATTATACTGTTTTACATGGGTTTGTGACTTTTCATACATGGCGAGATCCAACGCTCCTGTTTATGGTTACGAAACCTATAATTGTACTGTTCACATAGGTTTTTCGATTTTAATCTAATCTAGTCTAATTAATCATTCTAGTAAATTCAAGATTTAACGAATTGTGAATTTTGAACATACACATGGTAACATATACACAGTTCAGCTACAAAGACAAGGCCTGATATTAATCTCACGACCACTTACTTGGGAACCAGCTGAATATATCTGTCGTATCCGATGGTGTTCTTCCCGTAATCAATTTCCTTCTGTCTACGCGCCAGCACCTTTGGATCGTCCTCGTACTCTACACGCTTTCTGTCGCTCTCCGACGAATTGGTGGTCGTACTGGAGTCGCTGGAGTAGCGTCTGTTACGAGAGACCTTGGTGCACCTGTAATCCGTACTATCCTGCCTCGCTCTCTTGCGCCAAGTGTTGCGAAAGGGTGGATCCGGCCGGTTCCTCACGTTGTCCTTGTACTCTATGTACCTGACTTCTTCCCGGCCCTTCGCGCGCTCCGCTCGGGCATCGTCGCGCCGCGCGCTCGAACTCTCACGCCTCTCCTCGTTCGCCCAGCAAACGTCCGTACCTTCCTTGTCGTCCTCGTACCACGCACCGCTCTCCGTATCTCCGTCCACCTTCTTCGCGCTGTTTCGCTCGGGCTCGGTGACGATCGAGCCTCGGTTGTTCATGCACAGCACCTCGTCGAGCAGCTCGTCGTCCTCCGCAATCTCCAGCTCCACCGACGATTCCCGCGAGGACGAATCCATTTTTTAGCAAGTGGCGAGCGAACTTTGGATCTGGCGACTCGATCTAGAAACACAGAAATAACATGATACCGTAATTGATTACCCGGTCGACTCGGAACATTCCGACTGACGGCACGTACATACATACACGCAATACGCACAATTATCGCAACAGGTATAACCTACGCAATCGGTCTACGGGTTTCGCTTCGAGACGAGTGAGCGCGAGACATCCGTTTACATTGCTCTCGGTATAACGCCGCGCACATCAGCTGCCTTCCAACGTCATAAATGCGACGAAGACGATGATTTACAGCACTACAGCAAAGCAAAGCTCGAAATTACGTTCGCAACTTCGAACGCTGTTCGATTATCGTTTACTCACTTCATTCGCCGTGCGCGCCTTTTTCGACTACGCCCCGCCGACGCCGCGTACGCCGCAACTGGTAACAGCTGAACTGCTTTGCGCGCCTATTTTAGATTAGGCCAGAGAAGATCCTGAGAGCAGCCATGCCCGCGATTTATCTGCGACCGGCGATTGAGCTAGTTTCAGCGCCTCTATGTTCACAAAACGTGGACATTGAACTACGTAGTCAATGTCCACGAATTTTTGGTAGTGATCCGTGCTATGTCCACGATTTAGCGGTTGTGTTCCGTGCTATGTGCAGGAATTCGAGTAGGTTAGTTAGACAAGGACGGACATCAGTCTCGGTCGTCCTTGTCTCACCAGCTGACAATTACGAAGCTCGAGCGGGCAAAAAATTTTCTCTCGATACGTTTTTTTTGTACCGCTGCGTTTCCGAAATTCAGAAAGAGGATTTCGGGCAATTCCTGGCAGTGAGATGGAAAATAGTAAAACGGAACTTTTTTAAGCAAATATAAATTTTATATGCTGACGTGACACGCGTGCATATATGATTTATGCACAACAAATACGCGCGTGTTCAACATATTATACAAGAAATAATAAGAAATAAATGAGAATAATAAAAATATTTGGCTTTTTTAATTTTATCATTAACAAGCGATTTTATGTAAAATTTAGCTATTTTAGTTTAATAAATCGCAAGTGAAATATGAGTAAATTTTGGACTCCTACTTTGAGAAAGCTCTTTCGATTCGACGGTAGCGTATACCTGCCTAGTAATAACGAAATCGCTGCGGACCGATTTGCGTCTCGACAAATAATTTTTTTCCAAATTAAAAATTTTAATTCTTATAAAAAAGGTAATAATAATAATAATAAATAACACGGATTGGCCGCCGCGGGGTAACAAATTTTAATTATTATGTACGTTTTGTAATTTGTTATGCGTCGTGCAAATATATTAATAAAAAATATTTCACAGTAATATATATATATCAAAATATACATATTAAAAAATTTTGTCAGCAAAACGGCTTTCAAAGAGAAAAACTGCGCATCTTCAAAAAGTTCCACGCATTGTAATAATTTGAAGCTATAAATTCGAGTTCTATAAGATCACAATAGTTTTTTGATTACCTCATCGAGCGGTCAAGAATTTTATTTTTTATTTACCATGTCGCAGGGTAAGCAATTTTTTATTTTGGTTACCCCGTCGTGGAGTAAGAAATATTCCTTACTTCGGGGCGGGGTAACCAAAATAAAAATTGCTTATCCTGCGGCAGGGTACATAAAAAATAAAATTCCTTACCCCGTGACAGCGTAACCAAAATTAAAAATTGCTTACACTGCGGCGGGGTAAGCAAAAATTGCATACACCGCGGCGGGATAAGTAAAAATTGCTTTCTTTGTTTTAGGTTAAGCAAAAATTGCTTACTTTGTGTTAGGGTAAGCAAAAATTGCTTTTACAGCGGCGGAGTTAGTAAAAATTACTAATAACGCTTTGATGTAAATAAAATCTAAATTGTTTACTCCGCGGCGAGGTAAGTGCATCACTTTTGATATTTCCATATTATCAATATCAGTTATCATGCTATATATTTTGACGTTTCTTATAATGTATAAACACAAATTTTTATAAATATTTATTTCAAATATTAGCAATAATATACTTATTAGAAATATTTAAAACTTGTTAATCTTACTATATTAATACTAAAATAATTCCTATATAACAAAATGTTTGTTTATGATTTTCTTCAAAGAAATGCTGCATACAAAAATATTCTTTGCATCAGGCATTTGAATATTCTTAAAAAGCTTATAAAAAAAAGCTTAAAAAATTTATTCAACTAATTCTCGATGCCTTCTCTTCATTCTTGCATACGGCCCGATTTCAGGATTCATCACAAAATCGTACAAAACTGAAACTTACTAATTGTGCTGCGGCAAATTATCATAAAATTCTGCGGCTATACATTTTACCTATATAAAAAGTTGAAATAATAATCAAATTATATTGCTGTATAATAATATCGTATCCAAATTGTAGTAAATTTTAACATACTTCTGGTAATTTCGAAGCAGGCACTGCAAATTTAAGTCATGATGTTTGTTATGGTATCCAATATTGAAAGTAATGAAATTTTGAGGGCCATTGTAACTGTATGTTTCAAAACCTTTTTTGTACTTATAATGTGACGATATAAAATGTACTGAAATCGGATGCAATCCCGTTGTCAAAAGAGTGCTAACAATCAAATAAAACAATACTTTACTGCCTAAAAACCAGATTTTTTAAATTAAGTTTTACAATTTATACTAATTTATATTATTGATTGTATCTTTTTTTGCAAATTTTGAAACTTACTACTATTACTATTTAAGAGAAGTTGATGTTTTTGGACACATTACAAGAGATCGCAATCCGCGTAGAAAAATGGTTGTAGTATTAGCCGACAGAATTTCCCAATTAAAGTTGTACAAAATAATTTTGCCTCTAATAATATCGGCAAGTCCGTATCTAATTTTTCATAACCCTGATACTAAAAATGTAACAAATATATTTTATTATATAGTTATAATTGAAAATATAACATATATTACTATACATAATTATAATTTAATTTTTACTATAAATTTTTATTCCTTGCAATACTCAAACGATGTTGCTCGACATGATATTTTTTAAAACTGATTGACATCGGTATTCTTATTAGATTAGTAGTAGTATTTCTTAGTAGATTTGCTAAAATGCCAAACAGTCGATTAGCCATAGGCCTGATAAGTCCAAAGGCAAAATTATGAGATATCTCATGTATCGCTGTAAAGCAAAACGTAACGAAATTGAGCGTAATACTGCATATATATATCAGAAATGTCAATGTATTAAAACGTCAGCATATATACATAATACATATATGTTAAATTGGCTTTACTGCAATAATGAAAATAAAATGTATACGTAATCATAAAAGAGTGATTTATCACACCTCCTAAACAGTATGCTAATAATAAGAATTTTGGATAACTCAAATCTTTAACTATAAACAACGATAGGAACTGGAATAATACCATCCCAGTAACGATTCATTTGAAATTTGGATCATGCTCAAACAACTGCTTAATTTCTGGATATTTCTCTGAAGTAGAAAATGTTATTTGTAAGAAACATTTAAAAACTGGTAATTAAACGAATTATAGTATTGTATATATATATTATACAATTTAAAATATAAAATTTTATTTTAATATTTTTTAAATATATGTAACTTTATTATACATAGAATGTGTAAAATTTGACAAACTGCATGTAAAAATCAAAATATATTTATTTCTAAAATAATAATGTCTTAATAAGACACATTTGTCGAATTTTTCTTGTCATACATTATAAATTTGTACAGTATCAAATAGTTGCAAAATTGATATTAATTGAATATACTGATCAACAAAATTATCGCATAGGTAAATTTATATAAAAATTTCGCATAACTTTAAATAAGCGTAACTCCGCAAAAAATGGTCGAATCGAAAATTTTTTTTTTATTCTTAAGGATATAAAGTTTGTGTTTAAAGAAGCTTTCGATAGATTTTTAATTTATCTTTCTTCCAATCCGCTATCTTTTCGAAAAGTAACGACATATTACATTTCAAAAAAATTGCATAATTTAACGCACTCTGGGATAAAATGAATTTTGCAAATGTCATGATAACCATTGTAAAGTTTAAACTTTTCCTACGAATTTTTGAAAAAATTTTGTACGTTTTTTTTCACGGAGTTACGGTATGTTATCATTACATTTTTGTTTAATTGCTGCCAGCATTAGCATTATCTATCTAGTGCGCATAACAGGGAAGTTGCTGCTTGAATTTTGCGCATTGTGTATATGTGTGTGTGTGTGTGTGTGTGTGTGTGTGTGTGTGTGTGTGTGTGTGTGTGTGCGTGCGTGCGTGCGTGCGTGCGTGCGTGCGTGCGTGCGTGTGTGTGTGTGTGTTCATATGCGTGCGTGCATGTGCATATGGCAAAGAGAAAAATCTCACGGTTCGTCATTTTCGCAGTATTTAATATTCAAACTTATTTTACTGATTATTTCTCTCTCTCTCTCTCTCTCTCTCTCTCTCTCTCTCTCTCTCTTCTCTCTCTCTCTCTCTCTCTCTCTCTCTCTCTCTCTCTCTGTGCGCGTGTGTGTATTTCATGAAATTTAAATCTGAACTTGGTGGCAGGAATACGCAATTTTAAAGTGCAACATATCCATATGCTTTGCCTCGTTTGCACAAAACACACACACACACACACGCACGCATCCAACGCAAAATACTTATCTTATTTACCGTAACTTCGCGGGAAAAAATAGTACAAAGCTTTATTGTTTTTTATAAATTTGTACGAAAAAGTTCAAACTTTATGATGGTTGTCATGACATTTTTTTACAAAAATTTATTTCATCCCGTAGAGTACGTCAAATTATGCAATTTTTTAAATATGAAATATGTTACTTTTCGAGATGACAGCGGATGGGAAGAAAGATAAATTAAAAATTTGTCAATAGCTTTTTTAAATACAAACTTTAGCCTTGAGAATGAAAAAAAAATTTTTGATACGACCATTTTTTGCGGAGTTATGCTGATTTAAAGTTATGCAAAATTTTGATATGAATTTATCTACGCGATAATTTTGTTGACTAGTAGATATCTAAAAATGATATATACTTTATATTTTAGATAACAAAGAATTAAAGATATCTTAAGTATCTATAAGTTCAGTCAATGTTTCTCAGTACTGCTTTCGTTGTCCAAGTATTATTTTATCATAGAGATATTCGATCACCTAGCAGAAGATAGTTTTCAGAATAGGCGTGGTTACACGTGTCTATAATATCCTTCCAAGATTTAATTTTAAAATTAATCCCATATTCCACAAGAGCGGTATTCAAATATTTACATAAAAAATAATTATCATGAAATTTCGTTTATGCAACCAGATACTCTCGGCGATTATCAGACCTAGAATTATTTTACGCCGCGTGCGGTTGCTCAGTGTAAACCCACTCGAAATCCGTCCTCGAGACTCGCTGGCCCATTTTTCCGTGACAGTTTTCGTACAAACGGCAAAGTTGAAATTAATCCTGATTAATCCCGGCGATGGCTAGAGCCGAGGGGTAACATCAACAACGGTCAAGGCAAGAAATAAACGCGCGTATACACAATTACACCTTTACTTTATACCCTATACCTTTATACCTCTACTTTACACCCTATATCTTTACTTTATACACAATTTTACCTTGAACTCTACGATTCGTCACATTACCTAATAATATTACCGGTATTTTTCTTGTTTTTTTTTAGCATTTGCTGTTATACAGGATGTCCTGATACCACTCGATATATTCTGTTAATTACGTATCTTGCGTTATGAATATGAAGTCGATCATCTTTTTCGCGATCGCCGCAGCGTTCGAAGAGCGCGCGCTATGGTGTCATTTAATTTTATCCTTAGGTATCGTTTATAAGACAAGGATAAAATGACGTATGACTATTAATACTGATAGAACGTTCCCCGAACGTAGTCAAATTACAAAATGTTGCAAAGTAGATAAATTTAAAAACTTTGGAAAATTCCCAGACAGTAGGTATACGGATATTCTATGGACAATCATACGATGTTCTTTATTCTCAATTACATTTATTTCATTATTTATTACGTTACAAATTTATTTTTAAATATAATTAAAAAATGCGCTAGAAATATATAATTAAATATAACGCGTATAAAAAAATACAACACAAAAGACATGTAATATAATATAAAATTATAAAATGTAAAATAAATTATAGAAAACTATGATAAAATTAGGGTAACTCCAGTATATATGCCGTGCGAGGATTTACGCCGCAGAAGCCAGAAAAAATAGAAGTGAAAGTAATTTTCTTGCAACCACTCTGTCATATGAATTATAGATAAATGAACATTATTGCCATTACATTTATTCACTTAGTTACAAAGCTTTTTCAAAGAATTAAAGATATAATTCTTGGCATTAAATACACTAAATAGTGCATAAACAAAATATTGCAATATGTCTTAGCTTAAAAAAGAATAAATTATTAAATAAAAAAGTACAGATCTGTCAAGAATAAATCTTCTGTCATTTTGCAATACAATAAATAATACAATACAATAAAAATCTAAAGAATAATTGTCGTCGAATTATCGATTTCTGTTTGATTTAGTTTTTCAGTATAAAAAGCTTAAAAGATGCAATATTAAAAGAATGAGGGTTGTATGAACGATATTTAGTGATTTTAACCTTGTAGAACTATCTTATTTTTGTGATTAATTATCCATTTCCAAATTTTGCAAGCGTTATTTTTGAACCACTTTAAGTTAGTTTCCGCAATAGTGACAGCAGAATGTAAGCTCGCTTTAAATGTTGCAGGATACATGTCTGTATGACGGTCGACGAAGAATTTCAACTAGAAAGGGAAAAATAAATCATTATCATTTAATCTATTTTACTCAACGATGTTATCTAATTTATGACGTTCCACTTTTTATATAATTAAATAATAATAACAATAATAGATAATATGATGTATAGAATATTTTAAAGATATAATTATACTGATAAACAGTTCAATTAATATACAATATGCAAAAGTATATCTTAATTCGATTTAAGTTTTTCTTTTTAGAAATCTGAACTCTTTCGCTCTGTCAATTTTTTAAATAAGAATTCTGAATAATCATACTTCGTTGTATTCATCCTCTCTCGATATATGTGACGCCACATTAACGAACAAATCTGCAAGTTCATCGTACCTTCCGAAACTGTAACGAAAACGTACAAGCGTAAACATTTTATTGCTACATTTGCAATTAATAGCGCTGCAATCATACTCACTGTTGGTATAGCGATTCGGTGCTGTATATTAAATAGTCGAGGGTAACATTTACTCCTATTTGACTTGCGCTGTACATGGAAGTAAATACCGCTGAAAGATCTTGTCGGCGAATACCAGCTTTTGTAGGATGATATTTTGGAACGGCTAATTCTGCTAAGTAACTGTTCAAACAAATTGTTCGTGAATCCATCAAATGATTATATAAAATCCCCTGCTTGGGCATGTATCCAAATAATCAGAGAAATTATTGCGACTGTTATAATTTTAGCAAGTTTCAACAATACAAATATAGAAAAATAGATTTAATTTTATTGTCATAAATATATTTGTTGACGAAAGTTAAAAATTCAAGATAATTACGCAGCTAATTTTTTAAATAATGATTTCATCAAGCGTTGTCTCATACAGCAGAAAAATTCGAAAAATATTATAGCAATATCTTTAAGATATCACATATTCCAAATATCTTTAGGATATCCCTACAATATACATATTTTGGACACTTCTGCTATGGTGTGGGTGTGGAGAAAGTTAGAATTACATTAACTTTTATAAATTATTTCTATGAAAATATACCTATCTTATTTGTTAAACGAACGAAGAAACCGTAATACTGATATATTTTTAAAGTTTTTTTAAGTAGTAAACATTATAATGTTTACTA
>NW_012026842.1:591637-594833 GCF_000956235.1 Wasmannia auropunctata | reverse complement strand
GTCACACAACATTGCATACATATAATTTTAAGTTGTATCTCAGCAAACACAAACTGAATTGGTGTTTGCTGGGACATTTTGTAATTTTTAAAATAGAAATTCCTGATTTTTATATAAATTAAAATAACTGATAAAGACATGGAAAAGTATGCCTGATATTTAATATTACCAAGTGCCATAAATTTAATAATCTTTTATCAAAATTTATAATTTGGAATCTTACCGTTCGGAAGTGTTTTTACGCCAAGCCGCAAATAGATCTACAGATTTCTTGATACATTCCGGTTTATTTAACTTGCAAGTCCATTGAAGAATCATTTCCCGATTTAACTTATCTAAATGCTCATCATTTTCGCGATCATCAAAACCTATATTATCATATATCTCAGATAATAAATCCAACACATATTCATTTAGCTCCTTTTGAAAAAAGTGCTGATCAAGTCTTTCATGAATATATGATAGACCGTTGAAGAATGCCTTCCAGGGCAAATGATTTGTCTCTTGTCTCAAATATTTCGATGCATTCATCAGTAATTCGTAATCTACGTAATTAGCGTGAGCCAAGTTAAAAAGATCGTCTATAATTTGTGCACGATTCAAGACATTAATATCTTCGAATCCTTTATCATTTAGCTTATTGATTAATGCTTTCCATGAAGAAGTATCGTAATTAACACGGTAGAAGCCAGTTTGCTTGTAATTCACGAGGAACCAATTATTAGTACGATTAAGATTAATATACATTCTCTCCGGTTTTGAGCTTAACCATATTTTGCACATTGAAGATACATTAGTAAATATATTGAATGGACCGAATATATCAATTGGTATCCAATAAATTTCATTGCCAGAGATATTTCTATTTATTAGAAACCGTTCCTGCAACGCAACACGTTAGAATTAGAATTTTAAAAAGAGATATTAGAGAAAATATGTTAAAAAAAGATCAGCTGAATAAAACTGTATAATGTTACCTGAGTTAGAGTTAGTACGTCATTATTTACTGTAGCATTTACGACGGGATATCCCGATTGATTTATCCACGTATTCATAATTCTTTCGATGCCTGTATTTTTAATTGGCGTCGATACAAACGATTCGAAGCTTCTCCATAAATCCGCAGGACGTACAGTACGATAATACATTTGTTTCGTTAAATTACCGAATGCCCATATGTGAGCTTCTTGGTCAAATGCATTAAAAATCATTCGTAAGATACAAGCGGCTGAAATACATATAAAATTTTTAATGTTAAATATTAATAATTAAAGTATTTTTAGCAAAATATTGAGCTTCCAGCAAATATCAATACATATACGTATATGAACTACTTAAATAAAACAAAACATCATTATGATATTAATTAATTTTATAATAATTAGTTTGTAATAATAAATTTTATAATATTAACAATTTTGCATTTTGCAAAAATTTTTATATGTTTAGTGTTACTTATTTTATTACATATTTTAATTATTGCAATACAATACAATATATACATGACAAAGAGAGAAAGAGAGAGAGATTTTAAACATACATCTCTCATCGTAAGTAGCGTAGTCAAAAACAATTTTTTCTTTTGGTATTTCGACAGGATACGTCATTGTGTGTGATAAAATCGGAGCAACTTTTGATAGAGCAGGATGTAGCTCGTAAACCACGAATTGATCCATGAACTTGAAATCGGGACGTATCTAAGCAGAAGATGCAAATAAAAATTATTATATTTGTTATATATAATATCTGTATTCTCTTTGAACACTTTTACTTGAACAATGGTAGCAACTTTATAATTAATTGGCACGTTCTTTTAAAAATTTGGTAACATGTTAAAAGTGAGAAAATTAAATGTTGATTTCTGGAGTTTAGCAAAAAAAAAAAGAAAAATTAGACTTGTTGCATTTCAAAGAAGAAAATTCCACTTAGAAGTAAAAACTGTAGTCTTTTTCTTATACAATTATTATAGTTATTACGTACTCGATCAGATGTAAACCATTGGAAATATTGCATGAAACCTTTGTTGAGCCAAACATAATCCGACCAGTCGCAAATGAGATTTCCGAACCACATATGAGTCAGTTCTTTCGCTATTATGGTGATTATAGATTTTTCGCATGAGGATGTAATTGTTTCCTTATTATAGAAAAGTTCGTATTCACTGATGAAGAATTATCAGATTATTTAATATAAAAAACTAAATATATAAGATCTAAATAGATACCGCGTAAATTGATATTTATGTATTCCAACATTTGTTAAGAAAAAATAATAATATTACTCTAAAGTAGCAAGGCCCCAGTTTTCCATTGCGCCCAGGAAGAAATCTGGAATTCCTATCAAGTCCAGCTTAGGTAAAGCATAGTTGATCATCATAATTTTCTGCAACTCGTTAATAAGCTGTGTACCAATATCTTGAGCGTATTGGCCATATGTCGCAATTTCTGGTCTACCCCATATATTGAAAGTTCCACTTTCAAGATTATTTACAGGTTTAAACTCAGAGACAACAAATGCTATCAGATATGTCGGCATAGCATTACTAGTATGGAATGTATCCAACACATAGATATTGTTGCTAAGTAACGGATATAATTGTAATAACATAGAGTAATATTTAATAATAAATAATTAAAAAAAAAAACATAATAACATAAAGTTGCTGATTTATATATAGTATTTAAAAAATTATAAAAAATATATATATATCTTATAATTTTTTATCAATTAAACTAAAAAGGCAGCACTTTTTTTAATCTGCATTTTCGGAAAACGGTCTGTTCACCGAGCGATTGATTCCTACTACCAATAGATCAATTACGTTCAATCACTATACGTTCATACTATCTCACAAGCAAAACTGCATTCTAAAATATATCATCAAAATAAAAAGTGTTGCAATCTTTTAGTTGATAACTATACTACACAGGCATTTTGGATCTACAGTTTAAAGCCGATTCCGAACGGCAATGGATGAAATAGTAATATTGTTTTTTTAAGAGAGGTTTTCGAGGCAACGGATACTCTTGGTGGTTTGCCGGACCTCCGAAGAAGAGAGCGTATGAAAATTTGTTAGTTCTCCAAGAATCCAGGTAGCATTTTGAAAACGTTTCTGAGTGGTTAAAATGTCCACTCGAAAAACGTTTAAAGAAACGTTTCTTTTTGGTAAAAAAAAAAAAAAACGTAGAGAAATATA
>NW_012026842.1:584151-591617 GCF_000956235.1 Wasmannia auropunctata | reverse complement strand
TATATATATATATATATATATTTGTATATATATATCCAAATTTTTTAAGCATATTTTTATTCACTTACTTTGAAATTGTAGTTTTTGTTTTGAGTGGCATATTGCTCAGAGAATTGTAATAAATCATCCTCTGAATATTAATTGTGAAATTCGATTTAAATGCTGGTTCGTCGAAGCATGGAAAAACTTGTCTTGCATACATAGGCTGGAATTGAGTTGCAGCCAGCCAACTGTAAAAGAACAAATAAATATTAGAAATAGATACAATTATTTAAATATATATTATTGTTTTCGCGTATTAACATTATATTAACGTTATATTAAGTCATACAACAAGAATTAGAAATTGAAAAGTTAAATTACAAAATATTTTTCTTTCTTTTTAATAAATTATATCAATATTATGTATTAATTATTTATTATTGCATATTATTATTGTACTCACTGGTGCGTTGTATTATTATCGAAATATGAACTACGATAGAATCCATTCAGATCATCATTAAGTGTCCCGTTAAAATGGATTTCCACCATTATCTCCTCATTTGTATATACGTAGTTGGATAAATATATTCTTAATTGTTGCGGGATATGCTCCGTATAATTCTGCAATTTTATTTCTGCGCCATTTCTGAAAACTGTGATATTTAAGATATCAAGTTTGTGAGAATTGAGAGCTATCAACGTAGTATTTTCCCGAACTGTCATATATATTTCCACTTTTCCTTCAAAGACGCCTTTTTCCATATAAGGTGTGAGATGTACGTTATACAGTTTTGGATAAAGTGTCTTCGGTAAATATTTATATTTTTGATACGTATTTAGAAATTGATTGTTCAATGCTTCAATAATTTCTGATACTCTTCCTCTGTACCAATAAATTTCATGTTCTGCTATTTTTAAGTAGAATTTGATGTTTTTTTTAAATTTTGGTTCTTTATTAACTAGCCAGTCGAGTAATTTTTTATACTGCAAATAAAAAAAATAAATTCTATTGAATAGATATTGGCTGATTAATTCTAGACAAGATAATAATTTGCATTTTTCATATTTTCAAGGATTTTTCTTGTTTGTATAAAATATTTGATAAAATGTGAAAATTGTAGCAAAAGAATTATATATTTCAATGAGTTCAATTTTTAATCAAAATTTTAAAAAGCTCTATTATTTTATTAATTTTTATTAATGATTGTATATTTTAGTCTACTTAATTATTGAATTGATTCTTTTTAATTTAATATTTAATAAAATGTGTACCATGTATATGTATAGAAAAGTTATTTAATTATATATCGTTTTTATAAAAAAATTTCTAGAATTTGATATAGATGTTTCTTTTGCTATTTTGTTTAGATAAAATTTGTTAAAATGTACGAGATATGATAAACTACCTGATTAAAGAGCTCAACAGTAGATAATCTCAATGCCAAAGCTTTTACTAAACTGGAGATTTTTGAATAATTATTAAAACTGTAAACAAAAATGATTGTTAAAAATGATGTTATATTGCGTTATTTGGATTTGGATTATTGCGCAAAATTATTTACTTACTGTCGATGCAATATATCATCGTAATACGTTTCAATCACTTTTATGACAACTTCAACGCCAATTAAACTTGCACTATAAATACTTTGGAATACACTTCCACAATCTTGATACCGTATAGATGAATTCTCTGCGATTGCATCCCTCAATAATCTTGATTTAATATAAAAAATGGATAAGTGTATTATTATTCATATTAGATTAGCATTGCAATTTTTTTAAACTACTAAATAAATTATGTTTCTCTTCATAAAGTTTTATTAAAACGGCGTTACAAATGTGAATATTAGAAAATTTGCAGAATAACTTGAAGTCTTTGTAATTTCTACACAACATACGCTATTATATTTTATAAAATATTTAATAAATGTAATTTATATGAATACCAATCAATTATTTTTAATGACACCTTGATGTAGACAATGAAAAGGATATACTTACAACGATTATACTTACGTTTCTAAAACATCTTTATTTTCTGAACAAGCTAATGAATTAAGAATTACAAGTTTATCTGTGACGACATTGCTGTTTAAATATTCCTTCCAGAGAAAGTTATAAGTAGTCCGTGTCATATCCAATCTCATAGCTGTACAGTAAACGACATCGCGGTAATTTGGAGGTATTCTACAAAAAAGTCAATAATTTAAATTTAACTAATATAAGGTTACATATCTTATTTTTATTTATATCTTTATGTTTCTATATATATCTTTTTCACAATTACAATGAAAATGATGTACTATATATAACCATCTCTACAGATTTTATGCTAAACAAAAAAATTATTTTAATTCGTTCTTGGACTTACATTTTTGAATGTTGGAATTTTTGAAAATATCTTAGAGCGTACACTTTACAATGTGATATATCTATATATTTACAGGCCCATCTGCGAGTATGTATTCTGAATATCCTAATTTGATCGTTGTCGCTCGGGGTATCCTCAAAGCCTAATTGTGCGTAAATTCGTCCTATTAAGAATGTTATCCATTTCTGAAAAAGATATACGCATATTATTACGCATTTTTTTTTGTACAATCATTTATGAAAATTCTCATGAAAATATATCTCGTGGAAATTGAATGACACGATTCAAAAGTTGAAACAGATTTGCATTTTTTAAATAGAATTTAATTTAAATATATATTAATAAAATATGTATAACTGAGAAATATCGTTCAAATAAAAAGAAAAAGAAAAGCTTCTTGAGAGCTATAATAAATACGAAATGTAAAATTTTAAAATAATTATATTTTTTAAATATAATTGTGCATTAAATGTAGATTATTACAAAAAAAGTTTTATAGAAATTATATATTTTAATAATAAATTCAAAGAAGTTATAAGGAAATTTAATTTTTAATTTATATGCAATGTATTAAAATTATAATACACGCATTTATATATAATTATAACACACGTACTTTATATATGTCTTCCATCTCGCTTCCTCTAAAACGGTTGTTCAGGTAAAGCAAATTATTGAAAAACGCACGCCAGGGTAAATAATTATTTTCTTTTTCCAAATACATTATGGCAGATATAGCAATCTCGTAATCAACGTATGCTGCTCTTGCAAGATTCATAAGATCATCAATCAATGCTGCGCGATTGATTTCATGAATTGTTTCAAAATTCTCATTTTTAAGATAATCAATCAGTTGTATCCAATTTTTTTTATCATAATTTACACGGTAATAACCTGGAAAACAAATGTGCGCATTTGTAAATGCAAAAATCTCAAATAGCGAATATATACGTATAATATCATCGATAAATGCAGATGCGTATATTAAATATTTTTAAAAGTCAAAATGTTTAGTATAGTACATTTAACATTTTTTCTGGTTTATCAATTTCAAATTTATTTTATTTAATTACCTGATTGCTGCGTGTTAAATATTAAAAGTGACAAATCTGACAATTTTCTTCTTCTTATTTTTCTTTCTGTCATCCAAAATATCGGCGTTGTATTAAAGAATTCTGACTTATTCTCGACTGATGCCCACGTAATTGGGATGTGCCAAATAGTATTATCAGATTTATTTAGCTGTTTTAAGAAGAAACGTTTTTGTTCTATAACTATGAAATTTTCTGTAACAGCGACATTAATGACTGGATAGCCAGGTTGAGTTGTCCAAGTGTCTAAATAGACTTTGACATTGTGTTTCAGTGTTTGATATCCTTTTTCATTCAGTTTTAGTTGAAAAGATGCGTACAGGTCTTCTGGCGTGGCAACGCTGTATTTCCTAAGAAATTAATCAGAAAGTGATTTTTTTTCTTTCTAACAGAAGTGTACTGATTACAAAATAAAATTTTAATTCATCGTATTTTAAGCATTAGAACGATATTTTCACGCATTTTTCAATAAATAGATATACGTATATCTGCCATAGATAGTTTTTTTTATTTGCATTGATTCAATTATCACGATTTATTTGCCTTTTGATAAAACTTAAACTGAATTATATATATTAAGAAACCTATTTAGCTAATTTAAAACTTCTTTTATATCATATTAAATATTTTAATTTGGCAGTTAATATATCATTATGCAAATAATTAAAAATATACAAATATTGATTACATTTTATAAATTATAAATAAAATATTTATACCTATATTTATCTGTAAATTTAAATATGTAACAATTAATCCAGTCGGTCTAAACATTTGGGTCGAAATAATTATTGATTAAAATTAGAGAACTTTTTGTTATTAAACAATAATATTTGTATTAAGAAAAACATTATTGCTACATACCATTTATTAAGATAGTCAGTTAATGCGTCATTGAACACATCGATTCCGTATACCTTTTCGATCATTCTCAGTAGGCTACCACCTTTGGAATAAGTGATTGTATCGAAGTTACTTTGAATTTCAGAAGGAGTTGTAACGTCACGACTTATAGGGTGTGTAAATTGGGAACTGTCTGCAATTAAAGCAAGATGTACTTGCTCTACCACAAATTGCGATTCCAATGCCATGTCATTAAATGCCTAATGCAAATAATAAATTTATTTTATTATACTAAAGTGTAGAATCCACCCAAAATAGGGTGTATGTACAATAGAAAAAGATTTCTGTGTTGTGTAATTTGTATAGATTAAAAAGATCTTAAACTTCTTAATATCTCGTGGAAAAATTACTTGCGGTGTACTATAAAGATTTAAACATAATTTTTGTGATGTAATTATATAAAATTGACATTATATCGGCGGAATATTTTACTTTACATAATTATACGTACACGAGCGGGAGCGTGATATTGGAAGTATCTAGCAAATCCCTCGTTCAACCATAGATACTTCCACCACAGAGGACTGACCAAATTTCCGAACCATTGATGGGCGATCTCATGAGCAATCACAGATCTGATATTCTTCTTGCTTGTAATCGGTGAGTGATTCTTGTCGAATAACATTAACGTTTCCCTGTATGTTATAAGGCCCCAATTCTCCATTGCGCCTGATGGGAAATCGGGTATCGCAGCCATAAGAAGCTGTGAGTGCGGATATTCCTGTTTGTATGTATTTTCGAAGAAATTCACCAATGGAGACATTACGGATAAAGCATAACGGGCTTGATTGATGGCGTTGGGACGTGCGAACACAGCGAATCTGGTTCTATTCGTTTGTACAGATATAGACTTGAAATCGGAAACGATAAGTGCCACTAAATACGTTGACATCAGCACTGACTCTTTGAAGTGGTACATAACACGACCACCTCTGCAACAATTTGTTAAAAAAGTGATTTTAATCGTTTTGTTTCGACGGAATATATAAAAACCATATAATTTTGTTCTTATAATGGCGAATGCGCTGATAACGCGCTCTATTGTTAAAACTGTATAAAAATCATATATGATATTCAAAACAACGTCTTTCAAGCACATTTTTATCAAGACATATTAATATTAATATTGTTAAATTCTTATTTAAGATAAATAATAGTAATAATAACATAATATTAAAGTGAAACATGTGCAAATGATTGAAAATTTTGTGAGAAAGGGAAACATTTCAATTCTTTTTAAAAAATACATTGAAATTTACATAATACATACAGATTCTTTTTTGTAGACTGTTCCATATTACTGATGGCTTCGTAATTTGACGGTACAATAACATGAATATCGAATATCGCTTTCATTGCTGGTTCATCGAAGCAAGGGAACATTTTTCTGGCGTTAGTAGGTTCAAACTTTGAGGTTGCAAGCCATCTATATGAAACATTTTACATTTTAATATTTAATATTTACACTTTAATATTTAATGTAAGAATTTTAATTAAAAATAAAAAAGAACATAAATATAGAAAAATTCTCTTTTACACTTTTTATACTTAATTTCTTTTTAAATCTAATTTTTTTTATATAAAACTGACAATTAAAAATTTCAAATTAAATTATTGTTGAAGCACCATTGTGAAATAAATAATTGCAATAAATAATAGTAAATACATATATGTACATTAATTTTTAGAAATTTTTCTCAGTATTTTTATAAAAACATAAGTTTCTTAGAATAGAAAAAATATTTATTTCTAACTTGCTTGACATAAATTGAGTGGATAATAATGTTCAACGTTACCTTGTTTCCCCCTTGTCATTCACGTAAGAACTTTTGTAAAAGCCATAATGCTCTGTCGCATTCAAATGACCTGTATATTCAATTTCGATGATCAATTTCGTTTTAGCTCTTAGTTTTTTTTCAAGATATATCACGTAAAAGTCATATTCGTTTACAATCTTCTTTTTTAGAATGTTAACTCGTTTCCGATCGGCCGTCACGTTCACTTTGCGATGTTCAAGTTTTGACGAGTGCAAAATGATCAGGCTTGTCGGTTGCACAATGTCTGCTGAGATCCTCACCTTTCCATCGAACGTAAAATTCCCCTCAAGATAAGGCGTAATGGAAATGACATATCTTTTAGGTTTTATATTCGTTGGTAGGCGAAATGCTGGCTTGAAATGGGGTGCTCGTAGCCATTGAATTATAGACCTTGCATAGAAGTTATACCATACCAATTCAAACTGAGCGATCTTTAAGGATCGCTTCAAAACTGTTCGAATTGACTGTTTGAAATCTACCTTGCGACTGTCTATGAGTTCTTCGAATTTGTTCACTAATTCGACGGTAGAGAGATACTTCGACGCTTGACTGAGGAAAGCTATTATGCCCTCATCGTGGCTAAAAAGGAAGATAGCATACTTATAAATCAAAGTAGAAATGATCTTATATATATCCATCGATATCATTTAAATAAATCTGTATACTTCTCAAAAGAAGTTAAAAAAATATATTTTAAGAGTTATTTGTAATACAATTATATCTACGTTAGTACATTCTATTAATATCTCGTATTTATTTACGCGACTCGAATGGGATTTTACTTCTTTTAGTTAATATATATTACTATCGCATATTTATATCGCATAATTATTGTATTATATAAAAACAGCTTACTAGTTTTCTATTTTTTTGTGATATATTTCAACAAAACTTAAAACAAAATTGACGCCAAGCAGATTAGAGTTGGCACCCTTACAAACGGCATCAAAAACGATCACGCTGTCCTGTCTACGAATTCGATTGGTTTCATAATTGGTAATGGCATATAGCAGATACCTATACAAAATAATGATAAATAATTTCTGAACGGAATATTACGTAGCACACATATACATTATTTGCTTGATAAATATATCCACTATTCTTCTTCTATCGGAATTATAGCTATACGATCTAAACAAGCCAAAGTAGATACTAAAAATTGTTAACAAAATTTAAATTACTTAATATATCACTCATTATTAGTGTCAATATTTTGTTTGTAATTGCACATATCAACCAGTTAGAAAATATTTAAACCATTTCTGTGCGCATGTGTGTGTGTGTGTGTGTGTG